>NC_045559.1:165607443-165907443 GCF_009819795.1 Aythya fuligula | reverse complement strand
GAGACCAGAACTGCACCTCATAAAAGGTGAGGTTGCACCACTGCTAAATATAATTGGAAGAATCACTTCCTTTGACTAGTTGACTGTGCTGTGTTTAATGCACCTCTTTGCTGCCATGTCACACTGCTGACTCATGTTGAGCCTGTTGTCAACCACAACCCACAGATCTCCCTCTGCTGATTTGCTTTCTAGCCACCCACCTCCCAGTCTGTAGCTGTGTATGGGCACTAGTCTGTTCCAGCTGCAGATCCTGGCGTTTTCCTTTGTTGAACTTCATGCTACTGCTGACCACCTAATGCTCCAACCTATCCAGATCCCTCTACAAGGCCTCTAGTACTTCCAGGGAGTCAATAGCACCTCCCAGTTTAGTGTCACTAGCAAACTTGCTTAGGATGCATTCAGTTCATTGATAAAAAATGTTGAATAGGACTGGCCCTAGAACTGAGTCCTGGGGAACACTGCCACAGACTGTCCATCAGACGGATGTAGCTCTATTCAGTATAACTGCCTGGGACCTACCATTAAACATGTTAATCACCAAGAGTACTGTGAACCTGTTTTAACTTGTAGTTGGACAATTTATACAGAACAATGCCATGACAGACACAATATCAAAGGCCTTACTAAATCCAGAAAGATTGCTTCCAGCACCTTCTCTTCATCCACCAAGTGCATGACCTTATCATAGAAGGAGATCAAATTACTTAGGCAGGACTTTCCCTTCATGTGCTCATGTTAACTATGCCTGACTGACTTTGTTCTTTCAATCTGTTTCAGTATACCCCAGGACAATCTTTTCAATAAAATTTCCAGGGACCGGCAGGTCTGTAGTTTCCTGGGTCTTCTCTCACACCCTTTTGGTAGATGGGTATAACATTGGCCAGCTTCCAGTCAGCATGTTATCTGCCTAATCAAAGCCAAGACAATACTTTAATATAAAGTTAAATATACTGTCCTGGGTCATGTGTACACAGTGTCGATATCTTGGACATCTCACATGTTACTGCATGCCTGTGTTTAAATTTGCAAATAGATAACTAGATCTTCACTTTCTATAAAGGGAGCTTAGACACCTACTTCACTTGTTGCCACCTAAACTTAGATGTTTATACTTTGAATCTGGATTGTGGCTAGAACTACTCTCCAATATTTTAATCCCAATAGCTGTTCAGATAGATTTGTCTTTTCACACTTGCTTTAAGCCACCACTTACTGAAGCCAGAATACTGTTGAAAATGTTCCCCTTTGTCCTTTGTTTCATCTTGTCTTACAATATATGAATCTGATTATGATTTCTCTTTCAGTTCTGTAGATAACCTTACTTTCTACTGAGTTGATCTAAATTTGCAGTGAGAAAGCAAACAGACCTTTAATACAGCAAAATATAGTTTCTTATTTCTGTGTCTATTTTAATGCTTGTACTTTTTTATTATTTTATTTTATTTTATTTTATTTTATTTTATTTTATTTTATTTTATTTTATTTTATTTTATTTTATTTTATTTTATTTTATTCCCACAAAATAGTTTGTCTTGGAAGAAGCTTTTCTATTTTCTGCCACAAATTAAAGAAAATATATTAACACTTCCACACATGCATCTTTTCTTTCCTATTGACAGACTGAAAAGTATATGATTTTCTTATTATGTGTAGTGTATACTTCAGTATATTTATGCATATGCTAATCTTTCTACTTTTGCAATGGAATTACAATAGATGATAGTGGTTTCATAATTTTTCTACTTTTGCAATGGAATTACAATAGATGATAGTGGTTTCACAATTTATAAAGATGTTTCATCTACAATCAAAGTAAGAATGAAAGATAGTAAAGCTATGTGAAACTAACAAGTATATTTTTATTCAACATGAAACATGGAAAATAAGAGAAGCTTTCTAAACTCTTGTGCATGGGATAATTTTACATGCAATGATAGTAAAAACTTCACAGTTAAATTCAAATGTGTCACTTTTTTTACACAGATAAGCAGATATATGTATATTCTAGTGGAGAATTCAATCTAAATATACTGCTGATCTGAAATACTCCAGTGGAAACTGCAAGTTCCAATAAAGTGAGAAAATAGGAAGAAAGTCCCAGAACAGTAGTGTCTCATTTTAATTCATAAGTGTTTTTCTCAGAAACCATTCAAAAAGCAGAGAAGGGAAACTTCAGAACTGTTCTTCCTCTGTTTTACCCTCTTTTGTTTTCTAAACTTTTCTATTTTAAAAAAGCTGAGAAAATCCCAAAAGAATGCTTGAAAATGCCAACATTTCCTAAGCATTGTTAAAGATGGATTGCCCTTTCATTTTTTGTCCTGTCAGGGGAAAAAAAAAATACACTGGGAGAGGATGAGGTGTAAATAGTGAGCTTTATGCCAAATTTGAATTCTGGGAGTAAGCAATTGCTGACACTTGACTTACTTTCATTGTAATACCATTGTTAGTAATAGAGAGAAAGACACAACACACAACAAAACAACAGCTACAAAAAAAAAAAAAAAAAAAAAAAAAAGAGAGAGAAAACCACTACATATTGTATGTTACTGTTACCAGACAATGAAATTATAATTATGGTTTTCTGAAAAATAAAAAAATAAATAAATAGTAAAGCATGGACCTTCAGATGCATAATGTTGACATTAAAATATTTCTGGGAATTTAAAGTTGCATAAATTTGCATAACTATAATAATATAATAATAACCAGGAATAATTGTTTATATCTGCACTGGATATTTTTTTTTTTTTTCACATTTTAAAAATATTTGTAATGAACAGACAGCTTCTCCTTTACTTGAGAAGGAAATTGTAGAATGAAGGTCTGATGGAAAGGATTATTTCTTATTATTTTTCTTTGATTTTAGTTTTGATTCTCAGATTTTAGTTTTGAATTAAGCTATCACTCACTTGCTAATTTTCAGGCAATTGATAACAACTATAAATTCTTGCCTTCATCATCAAATTCTTGCTTTCATTTTTTCAGAATATATGTTTTAATGTTTTAATTGCTGCTGGGCTGCAGCAGGAAATCGGCAGCCTGAGGGAGTCTCTGAGGTTGACAGATAGGAGGGGCCTCCCCACCCCTGCTGTTGCTCTGCAGCCCTCTCCTATGTCCTAACAAGGGGTAGAGGCTGCCCCCATTGAACACATGTGGAACAGAGGGCCTGACTGTCGGCAAGAGATGTCTGCCCCCGACACCCATGGTGCCACCTACCCCCACGGTGTTCCTGGGAAATAGATTTGAGGCTCTCAGGGAGATTGTGGAAGAGGCTGAGGGTCTGGACAGTAGTCCGAACCCGGGAAGCAACCCCGAGAAGAGAGTCAAGATTGGGGGAAGTGCAAAACAACTGGGGGAGGGTGAGGGTGAGGGACAAGTGGAGAGCTTGTGGGTAAGAATTAAGGGGTGGGCTGGTATGGGAGACACGGTAGTAGGGGTCTACAACAGGTCTCCAGATCAGGAGGAGGAAGTCGATGAGGCCTTCTATGAGCAGCTGCTAGTAGCCTCACAATCACGAGCGCTGGTCCTCATGGGGGACTTCAATTACCCAGACATCTGCTGGGTAAGCAACTTGGCCAGGCACGAGCAGTCCAAACAGTTCCTACAATGCGTTGAGGACAATTTTATGACACAGGTGGTGGAGGAGCCGACAAGGCGGGGGGTGCTACTGGACCTCGTTCTTACCAAAAGGGATGGGCTTGTTAGGGATGTGAAGTTTGGGGGCAGCTTGGGATGCAGCAACCATAAGATGGTGGAGTTCCACATGGAACCAGGCAAAGGAAGTAAGGCTAAAAGCAGGATTTCTACCCTGGACATCCGAAGAGCCAACTTCGACCTCTTCTGGGACCTGCTTGGGAGTATTTCATGGGATAGGTTGCTAGAAGGCAAGGGTGCTTGTGAGAGCTGGGCTACATTTAAGCAGCACTTCTTCCATGCTCAGGATTGGTGCATGCCGATCTGTGTCCAGTTCTGGGCTCCCCGGTACAAAAAAGACAGGGATCTCCTGGAAAGAGTCCAGCAGAGGGCCACAAAGATGATACAGGGCCTGGAGCATCTTCCCTATGAAGAAAGGCTGAGAGACCAGGGTCTGTTCAGCCTTGAGAAAAGAAGACTGAGAGGGGATCTCCTCAGTGTATATAAATATTGGAGGGGTGAGGGACAGAAGGATGTAGCCAACCTCTTCTCAGTGGTTTATGGGGATAGGACAAGGAGCAATGGCTACAAGTTAGAGCACAGGAAGTTCCGCACTGACATGCGAAAGAACTTCTTCACCATGAGGGTGATGGAGCGTTGGAACAGGCTGCCTAAGGAGGTTGTAGAGTCTCCTCTAAGCCTGTCTGGACGCCTACCTGGGCAGCCTGCTCTGAGGAACCTGCTTTGGCAGGGGGGTTGGACCCGATGATCTTTCAAGGTCCCTTCCAACCCCTGCAATTCTGTGATTCTGTGAAACACAGTAGCTAGTCATATGAGATCCCCATGCAAAGTTGTATCCAAGGGAATAACATCACCTTTATACATTGTGAAATCTAAAGAGATGTAGGATACCAGAAGTTTTTACACCTGTACATGGTATTCATGAAAACACAAAACTCTAGAGGTTTCTACTGTGGTATTTATTTTTATTTTATTTGTAATTATATTGGATTTTTTAAATTATATTTAGAAAGATCAGAGAGATTCAGAACTACCTAAATAACAGGAATGAGTGGAGCACAGCGAGGCATGTGGGCCATGCAGGAAGGCATTATCTTCAAGGGAAGAAAGAAAGATCAGAGGAAAATACAAGTGGGTTAACCCCACCATATGACTAAGAGCACAGTCCAAACGTTTCTTAAACTCTGACAGGTTTGGTGAAGTGACTACTTCCTTGGGGAGCCTGTTCCAGTGTGCAACAGCACTCTCTGTGAAGAACCTCTTCCTGATGTCCAGCCTGAACCTTCCTTGTCACAGCCTGACACCATTCCCACGGGTCCTACCACTGGTCACTAAAGAGAATAGATATGCACCTGCCCCTCCACTCCCCCTTGTGAGGAAGCTGTAGACTGCAATGAGCTCTCCCCTCAGCCTCCTCTTCTCCAGGCTGAACAGGACCAGTGACCTCAGCTGCTCCTCATATGCCTTCCCCTCTAGGCCCTTCACCATCTTCGTCACCCTCCTCTGGACACTCTCCAATAGTTTAATGTCTTTGTACTGTGGTGCCCAGAACTGCACACAGTACGCGAGGTGAGGCCAAACCTGCGCAGAGTAGAGTGGGACAATCACCTTCTAGATTACTAGAAAGCAAGGGTGCTTGTGAGAGCTGGGTGACAGTTAAGCAGCATGTCTTCCATGCTCAGAATTGGTGCATCCCGAGGAATAGGAAATCGGGGAAGGGGGGCAGGAAACCCGTATGGATGAACAAGGAGCTCATCAATAAAATCAAAAGGAAGGGGATGGTCCATGAAATGTGGAAAAAGGGCCTGTCCTCTTGGGAGGAGTATAGATGTGTTGTCAGGGCCTGCAGGGATGTGACCAGGAAGGCTAAAGCCCACCTAGAGATGAGGCTTGCAAAAGAGGTAAAGGATAAGAAGGGTTTTTTCAAGTATGTAAACAGTAAGAGGAAGACTAAGGATAATGTGGGTCCCTTGCTGAATGAGGGGGGTGTCCTGGTCACGGGAGACACTGAGAAGGCAGAGATACTGAATGCTTTCTTTGCTTCAGTCTTTGCTTCAAGGACACTCCCCCGGGACTCCTCGCCCCTGGCAATAGGACAAAGGGTCTGGGAAATGGAGGGCTCCCCCCGGTGGACATGGGAGTGGTTCGGGAGCGTCTGAGGGGGCTCAACGCACACAAATCCATGGGTCCCAATGGGATGCATCCGCGTGTGCTAAGGGAGATGTGATCGCCGAACCGCTCTCTGTCATCTTTGAAAGGTCCTCGAGAACGGGTGAGGTACCTGAAGACTGGAGGATAGCCAATGTCACTCCGGTCTTCAAGAAGGGCAAGAAGGAGGATCCGGGAAACTACAGGCCAGTCAGTCTCACCTCTGTCCCTGGAAAGGTATTGAAGCAGCTTGTTCTGGATGCCATCTCCAAGCAATTGGAAGATAAGAAGGTTATGAGGAGTAGTGAGCGTGGATTCACCAAGGGGAAGTCGTGCTCGACCAACCTCGTTGCCTTCTATGATGGCATCACCAGCTGGGTAGATGGGGGGAGAGCGGTGGATGTCATCTACCTTGACTTTAGCAAGGCTTTTGATACTGTCTCCCATGATATCCTGCTAGCAAAGCTGAGAAAGCGTGGGATAGATGAGTGGACGGCAAGGTGGGTTGAGAACTGGCTGACTGGCCGAGCTCAGAGGGTGGTGATCAGAGGAGCAGAGTCTGGCTGGAGGCCTGTGATTAGCGGTGTTTCCCAGGGGTCGGTGCTGGGTCCAGTCTTGTTCAACATCTTCATCGATGACCTTGATAAGGGAATAGTGTCTGCCCTCAGCAAGTACGCTGATGACACAAAGCTGGGAGAAGTGGCTGACACACCAGAAGGCTGTGCTGCCATTCAGAGAGACCTGGACCAGCTGGAGAGATGAGCAGGAAGAAACCAAATGAGATTTAATAAGAGCAAGTGTAGAGTCCTGCACTTGGGAAGGAACAACCCGAAGTATCAGTACAGGCTGGGGGACAACCAGCTGAAGAGGAGCTCTGAGGAGAAGGACCTGGGGGTGCTGGTGGAGGACAGGTTGACCATGAGCCAGCAGTGTGCCCTGGTGGCCAAGAAGGCCAATGGGATCCTGGCATGCATTAAAAGGAGTGTGGCCAGCAGGTCAAGGGAGGTGATCCTCCCCCTCTACTCTGCCCTGGTCAGGCCTCACCTGGAGTACTGTGTCCAGTTCTGGGCTCCCAGGTACAAGAAAGACAGGGATCTCCTGGAAAGAGTCCAGTGGAGGGCCACAAAGATGATATGGGGCCTGGAGCATCTTCCTTATGAGGAAAGGCTAAGAGAACTGGGTCTGTTCAGCCTGGAGAAGACTGAGAGGGGATCTCCTCAGTGTATATAAATACCTGAGGAGTGGGGGACAGAAGGATGTAGCCAACCTCTTCTCAGCGGTTTGTGGGGATAGGACAAGGAGTAATGGCTGCAAGTTAGAGCACAGGAAGTTCTGCACCAACATGCAAAAGAACTTCTTCACAGTGACGAAGCACAGTGATGGAGCACTGGAACAGGCTGCCCAGGGAGGCTATGGAGTCTCCTTCTCTGGAGATATTCAAGGCCTGTCTGGACGCCTACCTGGGCAGCCTGCTCTGAGGAACCTGCTTTGGCAGGGGGGTGTGGTGGTTTTACCGTGCTGGGCAGCTAAACCCCACAACCGCTCTCTCACTCCCCCTCCTTTAGATAAGGAGGGGGAGAAGTAAAGCAACGAACAACTCATGGGTTGAGATAAGGATAATTTAATTAAAGGGAAATAATTATAATAATTAAATAAAGACTACCATGAACTAAACAATTTAACTAAGGGGAAATAAAAGGAAAAGGGGAAAAAGGGAGGAAAACAAACAAACAAAATAAATGAAAGCTATATGGAAGTGCAGAGGAAAGAAATTACTCTCTACTTCCCACAACTGAGCGATGATTGACCACGTCCTTGAAGCAAGGCCTCAACGCACGCAGCCGGTGTTCGAGAGGAGGACCGACGTCTTCTCAACGAGAGCCCACCCCTCCCCTCTTCTTCCTGTTTCCACCTTTTATTGCTGAGTGTGACATCACATGGTATGGAATATCCCTTTGATTGGTTTATGTCAGCTGCCCTAGTGATGTTTCTCTCCTCACTTTTTTGCCCACCCCCTAGGAAGGTTAGAGAAAGGCCCAATGCTGTTCCACTGCTGCTCAGCAGTAGACACAACACTGGTGTGATAACACTGCTGTTCCAGCTACAAGTACAGAGTACGGCACTGTATGGGCCGCTGCTGGGAAAGTTAACATTCCAGCCAGACCCAGTACAGGGGGTTGGACCCGATTATCTTTCGAGGTCCCTTCCAACCCCTACAGTTCTGTGATTCTGTGTAATCTCCACTGATAAATGCTTCATCACATATGCTGTTCTTTGAATTACACCAATTTCTTTACATTTTCTAGCCAAAGGAAGCTCATGAGAGTTTATGGTAAAGCTCCTGTGAGGTCTACTGACAATTAGTTTCTGATCCAAACCTCACTGCAGTTTCACTATAACTTCAGAGACTTTCAGTGAGAACACCAGATGGGACTATTACTTAAACTGTTACTTCTTGCTATGTAAACCTTATTTCAAATATAGTTAACTCATATGAAGTCTTTTAGTCAATTTTAATCATTTGTGCATATAATTTACAATTTCTGTATTGTTCAGTTGTTTTAATGTTTTACAAAAGTGTTTTTATTTATATATATATATATAAAATCCCACTTAATTTCCTGTTTTATCAGATTGATTACTCGGCTAGTACAATGAAGTCCCTTAAAATTGTACAATTTTTCCTTTAATTTATTTCTTTCATGTTTATTTCTTCAGAAAAGGAAAGAGAGAGAAAGACAGAGACAGTTAGCATGGGAGAGATATATTATTTATTATTTCTCACTGTCATTTAAACATATTTGTTCAGAATAAATTATTTTTTGGAATTATATCCATCTATATTTACAACTTGGGAAAATTATCAAAATTTCTTAATTGAAAATCAGTCTCTTTCTTGAAAAAACAGTCTCGGATAGTGTATAAATCTTTTATAATATAACAAAAACTCTTTCATTTTACATATTTCCTGCTTAACACTTTAAAATGGATGAAGAGATATATTTACTTGACCTAGTGTCAGAGATTAAAAAAATCTGAGGAAGTTGAAATGTTTTCTGGTACTAAAACTCCAAGGCTTCAGGAAGTTTCTTTATTACTTAGTACTGTATGTTCTAATCAAGCATAAAACAGGAAAGTGACTACTATCAAAGGGCCCATAAAAAGAGTTTATGATGTTTCAGATTCAGACAACATAAAAAAGGACATATTCAAATTAGAAACACTATTATAAAGTGTGATTCTATAAGGAATCTCTATAACAGACTTAATAATGTGATTAAAGAGACAAAGTAATAGCAATATACACAAGTACTAATTAGAACATTGAAACTATTACGCCTCATGTGGGAGACAAGTAATAAAATTCAAAGAATATTTGTAAGAAACACTAGCTTTTATGTTTCCCACTGCCTCAGGCTGACTATGTGAACTTGTGGCATGTGTCGAAAATGTTTAAGCCAATCCATTTGGCCTGGTAATGCTCCCTTCTTTCAGTGCATTTTGTATCATATAGCTTGACTAAACTACCCTTCACAATGAGCCTATTTGGTGTTGTTAAAAGATTCTAAACATTGCTTTTACATACTGGAAAGGCATATTGCCCTAGTAATATCATTAATTTTCTTAAACATGAATTTGTTTCTTTTTGCTGTTGAAATTATTGCAGCTTTGTACAAAGCTGACTACAGCTTTGGAGTCAGAATGTCTCACTGGATTTTGATTAGGATGAATATATCTAATAACGAACAGGAATAAATTGTAAAAAGTCATTGTTTGACATAGCAAAGTACTCCTCCTTTATGATTCTGAAATCCCAAAGAGTAATTCACATAGAAAATGTAAAGCAATATCCAAAACATTTAAAACCATACACTGCTGCTTTTTTTTTTTTTTAATAGTTACTAACTGTTATGTGCTTTTTTTTTTTTTTTTCTGTATTACCATCAAATTCAGAAAGAACAAAGTGAAATATGCATTGAAGACTTCCTAATACCCTTACAATAGACAGCACTTAAACTGAATATAATGAACTAATATATCTCAAAAGTGCTGAATGCACAACATCTGGTTTCTTAAATGTCTTCCTTTGAACATATTAATCTATATTTATAGTATACTAGGATGTAACTGACGAAAGTAGAATTGTGCAGACAATAACACACATATAAAACCACAGGTACTCTCCTTTGTATTGGAACAGAGAAATAAAGTGATTGTGTCCTTCTGGGGAATTGCTATATGCTTTTCTTTTTAATTTAGGTTACCCTTTTATCTTTCATAATATCTAGGAAAAAATTCTGTTAATAAATATCTATAGCATTTACTTCACCACTAAATTACTTGAACTTATGCAACACCACCACATTTTCCTTTTTTTTTTCTTTTTTTTTTTTTCATTTTAGACATGTATTGATCAGCTCAGACTCTTGATCCATGGTCTTTTTTTTTTCATTTATGAAGGACTTTGAAGAGCTTTTGAACAGAGATCATATTCAACCATAACTTATTTGAGGCTAATATTGTCTTCTCCATTCGACTTCAAATTCTTCCTTCACGAACTGCTTATTCAAGATTCTTCTTAATGGTTTAATGTCCAGGTGAAGAACAGTGATGAGTGGTGCTCCTCAGGTGTCAGTACTGGGACAAGTATTACTTAATATCTTTCCTGGTGATGGAAAACTGAACATGACTCAGCAATGTGCACTTGCAGCCCAGAAAGCAAACTATATCCCAGGATGCATCAAAAGAAGTGTGGCCAGCAGGTCAAAGGAGATGATTCTCCCCCTCTACTCTATTCTCATGAGATCCTACCTGGAATACTGTGTTCAGCTCTGGGGTCCTCAGGACATGGACCTATGAAAAAGAGTCCAGAGAGCGGTCATGATGACAATCAGAGGTCTGGAGCACCTCTCCTATGAAAATGGGCTGAGTTAGTTGGGGTTCTTCAGCCTGTAGAAGAGAAGGCTCCATGGAGCCTTTTTGCTGTTGAAATTATTGCAGCTTTGTACAAAGCTGACTACAGCTTTGGAGTCAGAATGTCTCACTGGATTTTGATTAGGATGAATAGCATTCTTCTAATATTTAAAAGAGGCCTACAAGAAAGCTGGGGAAGAACTCTTTGTCAGGGAGTATAATAATAGTACAAGGAAAAATGTTTTTAAACTAAAAGAAGATAGATTTAGACTAGATAGTGGGAAGAAATTCTTTCCTCTGAGGGTGGTGAGGTACTGGAGGAGGCTGTCCACAGAAGCTGTGAATGTCCCCTCCCTGGCAGTGTTGAAGACCAGATAGGATGGGGCCCTGGGCAACCTGGTTTATTGGAATGTGCCCTTGCCTAAAACAGGGGGGTTGGAAGTAGATGGTCTTTAACGTCCCTTCCAACTCAAGCCATTCTATAATTCTATGACTGATATTAGCCTGACATTGAAGCCCAACACTGATAATTTTTCTTTCTTCAAGTAGTATATTCCTTGGGGAGGGGGGAAAAGGCAATATATTATATACTGGATATAAAAAGGCTACTCAGTGAAATAGACAGAGAAAAAAAAAAAAAAAAAAGGTCCAATTTACATTAATTCAAAATTTAAAGCATTTTGGAACAATCTGTAGAGACATAATCCTTTTAGTTTACCTCCAAATAACAATGACAGTGTTCTGGTCACAGTTACATGAAATATGAACCCACAGATACTCAAAACACTATTTATCTTAGATCATTTGTTTAAAATACAGGAACTGGAAGAACTGACTTGTCAACAGCTACCTAGTTATTCTTCAATATTAAATAGTATTTTATTGATCAACTGATATTGTGTCAGCTGCCATTCTCTATTTCACCACTAAGTTTGACTCCAACAGTTCCAAGGAAGATGACGCCTTTTACTCCAAAATGTATTTATCCTATTTTAAAACTGTTTCTACTGTGCTAATTGTAAAGAGTTTAATAAACCTCAGTTCACTATCAAAACCATTAGCACCATTTACATGGTGCTAAAATAAACATACACGTTTATTTTAACCCTCTAAGGCTTTCCTGCAAAGTATTTCTGCTCAATTTTTCCTACACCATTCATTATTAAAATAAATTGCTCTTGTATTCAGATCAGCTGCAGGCAAAATACTTCCATTCCAGGTGCCCATCAACTTTTTAAATCAATTAAGTTAATTGACAGCAGATTTAACAATTTTCTTAATTATGAGTGCAAACAGGCTTTTTTTTTTTTTTTTTTTTTAAACTGGTTCCCTCCACCCCCCCCCAAAAAAAAAAAAAAAAAAAAAGTTGTAGAGAGATAACAAAACAAATAATATAATAATAATGCATGCAACAGAACCCTCATTGCTCTCATTCCTCTAAAGGCTTTAAGGTAGTAATCTATAAAATAATAAATCCAATGACAAAATAATTCTCTGTTTTTCTTTCAAAGTCACTTTGAAGAATTTTATCAGTTCATTTCAAAGCTGAAAACCATTCTTGAATTAGAATCAGCTGTATACTACACTAATGGTTGTTCATTAAACAGCATTTTTCCTCCTGGGTAAATTCAGAGCGGGGATAATGTTAAAGAGTAATATTGTCCATCCTAACCAAAAATGAAATGAAATTTTGCAATTGATTGTAAGGTGACTTTTCATGTAATATTAGTGTTCCCCATGTCAGTGTTTCCATCTTTGCTTTTCTCCAGATTTTTCAACTTTCCCCCTTTCTCCGTACTCAAACATTTTTTGTAAAGCTGTCATCTGTTTTCTTTTGAATTGCTCTACCACTGTAACAGTGGTAGAAGCTTTTGCTATTTTGTTTCTCAGTTAAGCTAGAATGTGTTTGAGCAAAGTACTGAAATACTCCGGTGTAATCAAAATCACAGGAATCACAGAATCATGTAATGGACAAGGTTGGAAGGGACCTCTGAAGATCATCTTGTCCAACCCACCTGCTGAGCAGGATCACCTAGAGCACATTGTGCAGGATGGCATCCAGGTGGGTTTTGAATCTCTCCAGAGAAGGAGACTCCACAACCTCTCTGGGCAACCTGTTCCTGTGCTCTGTTGCCCTCATAGTAAAGTGTCCTCTCATACTCAGCCAGAACTTCCTGTGTTTCAGTTTGTGCCCATTGTATTGTCTTCTCACTGGGCACAACTGGCTCCATCCTCTCAACAACCTCACTCAGATTCTTATGCATATTGATGAGGTCTCCCCTCAGTCTTCTCTTTTCCAGGCTGTGCAAAATTTCAATATTGGAATATTTTTGTTTATTTTTCTTACAGTTTAGGTGAGAAACTTTTTTTTTTTTTTCCCTCAAGTGAAACTTAAGATTCCTGTTTTAGTTTGAGTCAGTTGGTCATTTATTTTCAATATCATTATATTTTATTCATTTCATTTTATGCATTTTATTTTATTTGATCTGAAGTTCTAACATCATAGTAGTACAACCAGTATTAGTATAATTAGTATAATTTCAAACATAATGTATACATCATCATTATGAAATAAATAAAAATGGAACCATCGAAATGAAGCATTTTGGCATGATCAAAGCATCATATTTTGACTTTGCTTTGCAAAAATTCCTCTAAATTAATGACATGACCCCCTGCAGATTTTTTAAGGCCTCTTAGTGGAAGGTTTCCACCAAAAATGTTGTCAAGCACAGCTAGCAAGGAGGCACCACTATGAGGTCAATCAAGCACTTAGCAGGGCTTTTTATTATTACATTGAAAGTGTCAGGTAGAGGTTGGCTAACAGTAAGAAAGAGCTATGGACTATTCGAACTTATATTCTTCTATTAGCAGGTTCATGACATTAGCAGGTTTAGATTGCTATCTACAAAGATAGCAATAGGATAACTTAAACACTTTTCTAGTATGCACTTTTCTGAGTAACATTAATGCTTGTGCACAGCAAGATCAAAATTCTGATTTTCCATTTCTTGTATGAATCACAATGGTAAAGAACTTCCTTAAATGAGGTAATTTTGAATTAATTAATTGCTAATGCTGCATAGCTTTTATCTAGTAATATTACAAAGCTGTCTTTGCATTAATGGAAAACACAGGTGACAGTTAAGCATATAGATTGGTTATTGTTAAAAGTTGATGGGACAGTTTGCAGAAAATAGCTCACTGATATGTCCAAAGTCGCTATCAATCCTTAATAATTTTATAAGAAAACATACAATGATTTAATTAACAAAAATCTATGTGATGTTTCCAAGAATTTCATGTAAGTATATTTAAAGTAACCTCATGCTATGAAAGAAATTGCGTCAAATCAATTACTTCCGTGTTATTACTACTCACTTATTTTATTTATTTATTTATTTATTTATTTATTTATTTATTTATAAGCAGAGATTAAAGTGCAAGAAAGATTGGGACTTTGTTTTTTTAATCATTCTTCAAAATTTATTCAATAGTTCACAAAGTTTGGCCTGCTGTACTTCACAATAGATTATATATTCATTATGTTCTTCAGCAAAGCCCTCCCATTCTCCCATGACTTAGATAAGCACACATTGCTGGATTAAAAATTGGCTGGGTGGCCAGGTTGGTGGTGAATGGAATGAAATCCAACTGGTGACTGGTCACCCATGGTGTTCCCCAGGGGTCGTTCCTGGGACCCATTCTCTTTAATATCTTTATTGATGAGAGAATCATCAATAATATGGGCACCCTCAGTAAGTTTGTAGATGACATGAAGTTGGGTGGAAGTGTTGATCTGCTGGAGGCTAGGAAGGCTCTGCAGAGAGGTTGGATCAATAGGCGGAGGCCAATGGGATGAGGTCCACCATGGCTAAGTGCTGGGTCCTGCACTTTGGTCACAACCCCATATAACTCTACAGGCTTGGGGCAGAGTGGCTGGAAAGTTGTGCAGAGGAAAAGAATCTGGGGGTGTTGGCTGATGCTTGTCTGAACATGAGCCAGCAGGGTTCCCAGCTGTCCAAGAAGGCCAGAGGCCTTCTCAGAAAGAGTAGTTAGGCATTGGAATGGGTTGCCCAGGGAACTGTTGAAGTCACCATTCCTTGTGGTGTTTAAATAAAGGTTAGATGTGGTGCTTAGGGACATTTCCCCACTAGACCTTCTCTTCACCTCCACTAGATCTCCTCTTTACCCCAATAGACCTTCTCTTCACAAACAGAGAAGGCCTGGTGGTTGGAAGATGTGGTGGTTGGAAACTGTCTTGGGCAGAGTGACCATGAAATGGTAGAGTTCTCCATTCTTGGAGAAGCCAGAAAGGGGACCAGTAAAACCGCTGTATTGGACTTCCAGAGGGCCGACTTTGAACTGTTCAGGACACTGGTTGGTAGAGTCCCTTGGGAGGCGGTTCTGAAGGGCAGAGGAGTCCAGGAAGGCTGGGCACTCTTCAAGAAAGAAATCACAGAATCACAGAATCACAGAATTTCTAGGTTGGAAGAGACCTCAAGATCATCGAGTCCAAGCTCTGACCTAACGCTAACAGTCCCCACTAAACCATATCCCTAAGCTCTACATCTAAACGTCTTTTAAAGACTTCCAGGGATGGTGACTCCACCACTTCCCTGGGCAGCCTGTTCCAATGTCTAACAAATCTTAACGGTGCAGGAGCGGTCTGTCCAAAGACATGTGCCCACGTGCCCAAAGACAAGCCGGCAGGGAAGAAGACGGGCCTGGCTGAACAGAGAATTGTGGCTTGAGCTTAGGAGGAAAAAGAGGGTTTACAATCTTTGGAAAAAAGGGCGGGCCACTGAGAAGGACTATAAGGATGTTGTGAGGCAGTGCAGGGACAAAATTAGAAAGGCCAAAGCTCATCTGGAGCTCAATCTGGCTACTGCCGTCAAAGACAACAAAAAACGTTTTTACAAATACAACGCTAAACGGAAGACTAAGGAGAATCTCCATCCTTTACTGGATGCGGGGGCGGGGGGGGGGAACCTAGTTACAAAAGGAAAATGCAGAGGTGCTTAATGCCTTCTTTGCCTCAGTCTTTAGCGGCAATACCGGTTGCTCTCTGGATACCCAGTACCCTGAACTGGTGGAAGGGGATGGGGAGCAGAATGTAGCCCTCACTATCCATGAGGAAATGATTGGTGACCTGCTACGGCACTTGGATGTATGCAAGTCGATGGGGCCAGATGGGATCCACCCGAGGGTACTGAGAGAACTGGCGGAGGAGCTGGCCAAGCCACTATCCATCATTTATCAACAGTCCTGGCTATCGGGAAAGGTCCCAGTCGACTGGCGGCTAGCAAACGTGATGCCCATTTACAAGAAGGGATGGAGGGCAGACCCGGGAAACTATAGGCCTGTCAGTTTGACCTCAGTGCCAGGGAAACTCATGGAGCAGATTATCTTGAGTGTCATCATGCAGCACTTGCAGGGCAACAAGGTGATCAGGCCCAGTCAGAACGGGTTTATGAAAGGCAGGTCCTATTTGACAAACCTCATCTCCTTCTATGACAAAGTGACGCGCTGGGTGGATGAGGGAAAGGCTGTGGATGTGGTCTACCTTGACTTCAGCAAGGCTTTTGACACCGTCTCCCACAGCATTCTCCTCAAGAAACTGCTCGTGGCTTGGACTGACGTACGCTTCGTTGGGTTAGAAACTGGCTGGATAGCTGGGCCCAAAGAGTCATGGTGAATGGAGTCAAATCCAGTTGGAGACTGGTCACTAGTGGCATTCCCCAGGGGGAATCCTCTTTAGGGCCGGTTTCCAGGGGGAATCTCTGGGGTTGGTCCTCTTTAATATCATTATGGAGGATCTGGATGAGAGGATCTGGAAGATTATGGAAGAATATTTCTGGATGAAATATTCTTCTCTAGTTTTATTGCTGAGCATGACAATACATAGAATATTTCTTTGGTAGATCTGGATCAACAGTCACAGCTGTGTCTACTCCCAGTCTCTTGTCCACCTCAGCTTACTCGTTGTATTGGCAGACTGAGAAACTAAAAAAGTTTTTAAACTATACAAGCACTGTTCATCAAGAGTTAAAACAATAATATTAGTTTTGGTCGATAGTGTAAAACACAGCACCATACTGGCTGTGATGAAGAAAATTTACTCCATCACAGCCAGACACAGTATAAAGGTATGTAACTTAAACTGAACAGAACACAAAACAAAAATAAATTAAGGAAATAGTGTAATTGAAATTTTAAAGGAATTGTGAAAATAAACCAAATGTAGGGTTTAGTTGCCCTACATGAATATTTTCAATAATTTATATGACAGAGATAAAATCATTGAAAAGGAACAGTTATCTTTATTTATTTCTTTATTTATTGAGTAGGCTGATATCCTGAATGTTAATTTTGCATCCTTTTCGGAACTGCAAGTATCTCACATTTAGATCACTTCTTAAAACCCTGAAGTTGAAGCTTATCTGACCATACATATGTATCACAAAGTAGATGACTTCAAATAACCTTGTCATCCTAAATTTCCTTAATGAGAATGAAGAGGAATAGATACATTAGGCCCAGTTCCTCTCATCTTGCAGCTATCACACTTGGGGAGAAAAAAAAAAAAAAAAAAAAAAAAAAAAAAAGGAGGGGGGAGAAAGGAATTTCAACCTAAGAAAATTTTAAGAAAAATTTTCTTTTCAAAGACTATTAGACTATTAGACACAGGCAACTATCTTTTTGTCACTATGACTGTTGCTGTTGTCAGTAGGGTTAATAAAGTACTGAATAAATGTAGTATAGGTTAAGCAGAACTTTTGATGTCAATAATCTATAAACTTTATCTTTTCTGCTAGGTCAGTAATGTACAATAACAGAAGTGCTTAGTAGGTATGAAAAAAAAAAGTCATTGTTAATTATACTCTGAATTGAGTGTGACAGAACTACCTTATTGTTTCTGAAAGACCTAAAATTGGCCACTATTTAGCTTGAAAATCATTTCCTCCAAATTGAATCCTACTTTGCATTCCTGCTCACTGCTACCACAAAATCCATCAGAGTGACTACTCTTCTTCAGTTTAAAGGAATTATAGTACAACCTATGTTTATTAGACCTCTGAAATGAAACACATTTTTGTTGCTTAAAAACACTTTAATTTCTACCAATGTGGTTTCTCCATTTTTTTTTTTTAAATTATAGGTTTATATCATAAAAACATGTAAAACACTAAATTATATATTATTGTATCATTGTATGTTTTTAAAATGCTTGGCATTTAGTGACCAAAAAGATTTTCTGCTTTCAGCTGCATTACAGATTGTGCTAAAAAGTTGGTCAGCTGTGGCATTTGGTTTTTCATTAAGCAGTAACTGAATTTCTTCAGGTTGAAAATCTCACCCTCTGTCTTCTCTGTCTTTTGCATAGCATTTGCTCTATAGGAGAATCACTCAACATTCTTGCAGACACTTTTTTTTTTTTTTTTAATTTACCAGGTTTATTTGTATAATATGAGTCAATTAAATTTGCGTAGAGCAGATCTCCACTACTGGGATTCTCTTCTCTGAGTCCTTCAATTTCCCTATAGGTTTTTAATACCTGATGATGATTGTTTTTTGTAATTAAGATTTAAGTATACAATCCCCCAAGACTTGTCATACAGAGAGCTGCCACTCAAGCATTCAGCAACCCTTTCAGGCGCACCTTCTCTTTGTCACAGTCTTTTCTAACATCCAAGATTTTTCTTAAAAGCCCTTTGTTGAGCAGGGCTGTATTTCATCCCATATCCTAGTTCCAGTTCACTTCAAACTGCTAAAAGGGCAAAGTGATAATGTCTCTTGGCAGATGCCAACAGCATGTCATCGGAATGCATAAGGATTCCATTTGACTGAGTAAAAGGAGACATTGCTTTGTCAAGTTCTACAGCTTATTCATAGTGTAAAAAAAAAAAAAAAATAGTAGCCTAAATATCAAAGTTATGGATTCAGTTTTGATTCTTGCACAGGTTCACAACTCATAAACACCACAAAAAACATGGAGCCAAAGTCAAAATGTTTGGTTTCTTTTGTTCATTGTTTCAGTCATGACATGAACAGAGGCAAGTTAGATGCAGCAACATGCAAAGAGAACTAGAGATCAGTGAATCTCTATGAAATCATGATCAGCAATGCCAGTCATGGTTCCATACCACATAATTTTGCTTCTGATATGCTATGTAATGCTTAAATGTTAAAATAGGATGTGCAGAAAATGACTTTGGTTGAAGTACTGTTTTAGCCACAAGAAGAACAAAGATCATCAGCACCCAAGAGCTGGGGAGACCGGATTTATCCTTTCTTCCCTGAGGTCCCCAGTTGTGCCAGAAACATATCTAATGTCTAATTAGCCATCCACACAGCACAACGAGAAGCAAAACAGTCAGTGCTGAGGAGCTGGCATCCACATTGAGAAGTTTTTACTTCCAGTTTTCTCTAGTATAGTCCCATTTGTATTTGTATCATGTTAGGTTCCTTTCTAGTGGAAATATCTCTTGGTTTACTTTCATCCAAAACGAAGACATTGCTGTGGTTTGAACGAGAGCTATAAGTGTAAGATTCAAAAGTGTGGTTCTTTTCAAACCCAAAAACCTAGTAAACTGAATGCCACAGTATTCATAAGGCTAGAATGCATAAATATCAAGAAAAAAAAAAAAAGAAAGCTATATATTTAAACCTCTTTAGATCCCCACAGACGCTGTAGCTGTGTCATGAATATTAGCCTTTTAAAATTCCCAAATAGGGTAATAATAAAGAATTTCAAAGTAGCTAGATTGATTTAATATATCCCTTCCTGTTTTACTTTTAATTTACCATGCCACTAATCTATCAATCTAATCCTGCACTCATAATTATTTGTTGACTTTAGTAGAGAGAATTAATTCTTTACATCTTTCACGCTCTTTAAATGATAATATATTTCAAATTTAAAATTACCATCAGGATAGCAAGGCTCCAGGGGAATGCATGAAAACACCTCCTTTTGTTTGATAGACCCTTTAGACAGATCACATGCTATTCATAATGAGTTGCCTTTATCCAGATTAGATTTAGAAAAACACTTTTTTCTTCTTTTTTTTTTTTTTTTGGTTGCAAATTTTGCAAACAGAGGCTATCTAATTAGAAACAAGTTACATATTCAGCACTTAGTTTGAGTGCTTTAGTAGTAATGTGATTAAAAAAAAAAAAAAAAAAAAAGAAAGAAAAAAAGAATAAACCAGAGGAGATCCAGAGAATCTATGCCAACAGTGTTCATAGCTTCACAAAGCACACGGTAACCAACTGTCAAAAAGAAGAAAAATGTATGTAAGTTTGTGTATAATATATTTCGTTGAAAATATGCTAAATACCATAGCATATGATTTATCTTAATTGTCATTCTCTTCAATAGAGTGTGTCATTGATCTTACTTTTCTTCCCACTGCAAATAACTTGTCTTTATTATTTCACCGTGTGTTAGTTGCTGGCTTAGTCCTACATTCAGTTCTGAGCTACTGTAAATGTTGTTTACACGTTCATTTAATATAACATACAAAGCAGACCAATCAGAACTTTAGATAATAACCTTTATCTTTAGGTGTTGCACTCCTTCAGCTATCTGCACCATTTTGTTCAGGAAACTATGCCATGTACTAACCAAATCAAAATTACTGATTTCAGGCAGTCTTTATTTTATACTTGCCTTTCCACCAATGAATCGAGAATGAAATTCATTTCACCTAATTTTAAACATTTGTGTATGACTGAACTGTCCTCTTTTCATACACTGCCTGCATTGAGCAGTAGGGTCTTTTCTCATCTGTTCCTATTTTAAACATCTATCCTAGGAAAAAGATGAACTTCACCCATTTCTCCACATGGGAAAATAAACACACGTTAACTATAAGCTAGAAGCTCAGGTGATCATACCTAACTGGAGATATTTAAATTTAAGACAAATAAAAAGTATAAAATAAAAATCTGTCTCTGAAGTGCAGCCGCTGCAGCAGCAAGGTACTGAATGACATGAAGATAACAGCAAAATGTTTGACATCCTAGATGTGGATTACTATAAAAAATAATCAAAAATTCATTGACAATGCATTAAAAAATGGAGCAAGCTGACATTATTTAATTGTGTTGGTTGGTGGGTTTTAGTTATTTGTTTGTTTTCCTTGGGTTACTCTTCTTTAAGAATTAAAGAAATCCATCTAGAGGATGAATTGAAAAAAGTCAAAACAAGTCCTGCAATAACAGCAGTTGAAAGTGATAGTGGATTTGGAAAAATATAGTGAGAACATTATGAAAAATATATTTTGCATGCTTATTAATTAATTGAAATATATTTGTTTTTTTACTTAATTATTAATTGATTTTATTCCTTAAGATGAGTTTCTTTTGTTTCATTTTTACAACTTTCACTATTTAAAAACATAACCCAAAACAAATATTTAGCATATGGCCTATGTATGTACCATACAAACATTGATAAGGATGGAAATACTATATTCAAAACACGTTCCTGAGGAAAAGAAACCGCATTTGTCTCTTTTAAATATCACATAAGATGACCTATACTTATTTTGTACTTAATGGTCATTGTATATTTCTTACCAAAAATAAAGATCAAAAAACAGAAAGAAAACACTCCTTTATCAGCTTTTGTTTGCCTAGAGTTTAAAATTATTTAGCAGTTTATGTTAGATTAGAATCAGCAATTGCTTAGTTGTGTATAGCAATGCCTATTTTTTCTGTTCTACATTTGGCAATAATGAAACACTAAACCTGTTTCACATCACCTGGCTGGGTACTATAGATAATGAACAGAAGAACAGGGGATAGCAACATACAAAACATATTCATAAACTTCCAAAAATTCGAAATAGTAACTTTTATTTTTCTTTTTTTTTAACCTACAGATTGAAGGAAATATGGTAAGCTCCTAAATGTATAAGCTTAACACTCAGTTCCTGCAACTTCATGTCCAGTCTTCTGTTGGTCTACAGAAAAATACAAAGTAATGAAACAGGAAACACTCTTAAATTAAAATCATTGCTATTTTGTCACATAACATATCTTTTTATCTCAATGCAATTCAACCATATGAAATTCCAAAGAACTATAACTAAAAATTCCAAACTCATATAACATATATTAGAAAATACTTGACTTTTTTTCTTAGACTATCCAGAACTAATTCTCACAATGGACTTGCTCAACTGGTGCTGAAGAGTGTGAAAGAAAAAATGTTCACAGTGGGTAAAAGCACATGATGAAATTTAATTTATGAAACACTATAAATTAATAAATGTTAGAAGTGCTTAGGCAATACAACTGTCTTCAGGTAAAACATTCTACCAAAGTTATTCATCTAATAAGCAGAGTTAATCTTACTGGGTATTGAAAGATTGAGAAAGGTTTAAGAGGTTGTTCTAGAGCTTTAATAGGAAAAAAAGGTTATAAATACCTAGCATATTTTCCCTACATTTTCCTGAAATTCCTAATGATTTCAATTTGTCAGTAGAATCCAAATATTCCTAAAACTTTATGATGGCTCAAATCTAAATTTTGTATATTGGTGACCAAAACGAACAACCAACAAAAAAAAAAAAAAAAAGAAGAAAAAATAAAAATAGATAAATGATTTTCATGCCACTGAAGTTAACTAATGTGGTGGTTTTACTCAGGTGGGCAGCCGAGCTCCACCAGAACTGCTCTCTCACTCCCCCTCTCCTCAAAGAGGAAGGAAAATACAACACAGAGAACTCGAGGTTTGCGATGAGAAAGGTTTAATTAAAGGGAAAGGGAATGGGGAGAAAAAAGAAACATAAGAAACCATAAGTCCGCGCGGAAGCACAGAGAGAGGGAAAAAATTATTCTCAACTTCCCATCAACGAGCGATGTTCGGCCATGTCCTGGGAAGCAGGGCCTCAAAACGCGTAGTGGTTGTCCAGGAGGAACAGCCCTCTCCCCCACGAGAGCCCCCCTTTTTATTGCTGAGTGTGACATCAGGTGTTATGGAATATCCCTTTGGTTGGTTTAGGTCAGCTGCCCTGGCAATGTCCCCTCCCCATCACTTGCCCACCTGTACTGGGTCTGGCTGGAATGTTAACTTTCCCGGCAGCAGCCCATACAGTGCTGTACTCTGCACTTGTAGCTGGAACAGCAGTGTTATCACACCAGTGTTGTGTCTACTGCTGAGCAGCAGTGGAACAGCATTGGGCCTTTCTCTAACCCTCCTAGCGGGTGGGCAAAAAGTGAGGAGAGAAACATCACCAGGGCAGCTGACCTAAACCAACCAAAGGGATATTCCATACCATGTGATGTCACACTCAGCAATAAAAGGTGGAAACAGGAAGAGGAGAGGAGGGGTGGGCTCTTGTTGGGAAAACATCGGTCCTCATCTCGAACACCAGCTACATGCGTTGAGGCCTTGCTTCAAAGACGTGGTCAATCATCGCTCATTTGTGGGAAGTAGAGTAATTTCTTTCCTCTGCACTTCTGTATAGCCTTCATTTATTTTATGTGTTTGTTTTCCTCCCTTCTTTTTATTTTTCCCTTTTCCCCTCCCTTTTCCCCTTTCCCTTTTTATTTCCCCTTAGTTAAATTGTTTAGTTCATAATAATCTTTATTTAATTATTATTATTATTTCCCTTTAATTAAATTATCCTTATCTCAACCCGTGAGTTGTTCTTTGCTTTACTTCTCCCCCTTCTCAGCTAAAGGAGGGGGAGTGAGAGAGCGGTTGTGGGGTTTAGCTGTCCAGCACGGTAAAACCACCACACCACCCCCAGTCTGCTGGCTCTTGGGGGCTTGAGAGGAGTCCTGATGCTGTGCCAGCACTATGCAGCAACTGACACAACACTTGAGTGATATCAGTGCTGTTCCAGCTGCAAGTGCAGAGCACAGCACTGTGTGGGCTGCTGCAGTGAAAAGGTGACTCCAGCTCAGACAGACCCAACACAACTAATTCTTAAAATATTTGGGCTTCATTTTCTCCTAAAAACTCAGGTGAATAAAATGGGAGACTGGACATGTGCTGGTTTACTCTTCAGGAAGAAAAGTATAAAGTTGACGTATGAACTGCTGGAGTTTGAATACATTTGTCAGCTTTACTTCTCTCTAGTTTTCTGGGCACTGCTAACAGCCAGACACTAAGCTAGGCAGACTTAGATAGATAGATAGATAGGTCTTTGGATTTAATTAATATGACCATTGTAATTTTTCTTAACGTTCCTACAACGGTTGTTTTTTTTTGTTGTTGTTGTTGTTGTTTTTTGTTTTGTTTTGTTTTGTTTTTGAAACTCAAGTTTCTGCTTTACAGAAGCCAATCTGAAAATCTGAACTTTGGTATCATGAGTTTCAAGCAATCTTCTGTGTTCCTGGGGGATAAATATGATTTTCTTTCATAATTTAGTTCCCTAAGAGAATATTTTACTGCTACATATATTTCATATCATGAAGTCTAAGACAACGTTAAAAAGAAAGCAAGTTTCAGAAATGCAAGGGCTTTACACAAGACATGGCATAGCTTCATAAGTATCAAGGCCCTGGCCAGACTCACCATATAGGGGCTCCGCTGCGAAGCTTCCTCCTCTAACCCTTATAAATCATTACATACCTGACCTAAACTTTTATATCTGTAAATATATTACAGAGATTCTGACCTCCTTTTAGCACATAGAATAACTCTGTAATATAATAATAATTCTTGCTTGTAATACTAGTATTATAGGCTGTATTTTCATTTCAGGATATGAATGTTTGTTGATATCTCTGACAACAGATGGGTGTAAACATAATTTACTCCCTTCATGAAGGAAAATTATTCATACAAAGTATTTCCTTTCTTAGGTGGCACACTGGATGTCTCAGAAAACTGAGCTGGTTGATTGAAACATAGGTAACATTTTTCTGGCACTCACTATTTTATATAGGAAGCCTTTAAACATTATTTAAATTATCCATTGAGAATACAGTTTTGATAAAATTGTCATGATGCTCAAAAACTGTTATGAATAAGAATAAATATTCTGGTTTCAAATGATTTATTGCTTCTTAAGAGACTGAAATGAATAAAAATAATGGAATAAATGGAATCTTTAATTTTCACCAAACTGAGAACTGTTTGAGACAGATAGGTAAATTAATTTTCAGGACACTTCTGATTCATCCTTAAAGTTTTAAAAATCTTAGGAATAATGTAGCTGACAGGACTTGCGTGAAAACACCTAAGGAAAAAGTTTCAGAAAAACTCCTGTTTTTATAGTTACCGTCCCCAGTACCTTCTAACCTTAAAATACACGTAGATGTACTTTCAATAGCATCCACATGAGACAGCAGCAAATTTGCTGCCTTTGAGACGTGATGTATGTAATGCTAACTCACCAAAGGCAAATCAGGAAATACAAACATAATTTCCCCACCCCACCCCAAGTCAGTTTAGTGAATACATTGAGGCAAAAAGGTACTCAAGCATGATGGCAAATGATTCAGACATTCTTAAACACTAGAGACTTATGTCTAATTTTGAAAGTTTGTCACTCAGAAACTTTAATTACAATATTAAGAAATTAGCACTTTGCATGCTGTAGCATAATTCCCCACAGCACTATGAAACTGCATACTGCCATTGATCTGATCTGCGCACATAATGATGGCAGAATACATTATTAAATATAAAATAAATATTTAATTATTTACACAGTGACTACCACAATTTAAATGCCACTACAATATAAATAGATACATTGAAATCGTAGTTAGAAGAGTGATAGGTTAAAAAAAGATCAGTCTTGTTCAAAACACCATGGGTCATGTCTCTGTGGTTTAGTAGGTGTATAATGTTGTAGTGTAATATAATATGTTTTTCTATTCAGGAAACTATTTAATGGAATGTACAAATAAAATATTTTTGGAAAATCAAATATGGTCAAATGTGTCACGCAATGTGTTTAACATTTCGTAGAGCAGATCGGGGTGCTGCAGTGATGGCCTCTGTAAGACTCCAGACGCTGCAACATGAGAGACAGCTTCCAATAGGCACCCACTGCTGGCCAAAGCTGAGCCAGCAAGCAATGCTAGTTGCACCTCTGTGAGAGCAGATTTAAGAAAGGGTAAAAACTACTGCACAACAGCTGGGAGAGAGAGGTGAGGAAAATGTAGAAAGAAACAGTCCTGCAGACACCAAGGTCAGTGAAGAAAGAGGGGGAGGAAGTGCTCGAGGCACTGGAGCAGAATTTCCCCTACAGTCCGTGAAAGAGACCAAGCTGAGTCCCTATTACCTGTGACAGTAACTGGTGAGTGATCTCCCTGTCCTAATCCTAACCAATGAGACTTTTTATTTATATTTTTAATCATATTCTGTATTCTGCTGAGGATGAGTTAGAGAATGTCTGTGTGGCACTTGGCTACTCATTACTGTTAAACTGCAACACTCAGTCCAATTTACTTATATGAAATATTCTGTAATTATATGTGAAACTAAGTTATTTTATACATAATATTGCAAGCCTTCTTAATATATTCTAAGATTTTCAAACAGTACAATTATTTCTTGTAAGAAGATATCAAGTAGACACAAGTTAAATTACCTCTACAAAATGCTGGTATTATTTATACTTCATATACTTCATATAGTCTAATTTTTGTTGTTGTTGTTGTTCTTTGGTACACTTTCCTGTAAAGGCAATAAAAAGCCAGAGAGGGAAGACTAGGTAAAACATGTAACAAACTTGCCCGCTGAAGTGCTTAATGGTAAAATGACCAAACAGAAGTGAAGAGAGGGTAATGAAACCAAAAGCTGTGAGAAAGTGATGAGAAACATTAAACCCTTTGACTTTATGTCAACTGTGGGGAGTTAAAGATAATGCTGGAAACACATATATCTGAACTGTAATAACACTTGCATACTGCTGCAAAACATTTCCTTCATATTATTTCAGTCTGCATGGGAGGATCTAGTTATAACCTTTTTTATGTTGTGTGAGGCATTGCATTAAAATACAATTATATATTTGTGAGTTCAGCTTCAAAAAAAGGATCTATGGTTTAATGTTGCTTGGAGCAGACTAAGAGATGTGTAGGTAGGTAGAGAATATGTGGGAGGAAACTAGGGAAAAAAAAAGAAAAAGGCTATCTAAAGTATGAACAACATTCATTTTTGATTCAAAACAGCTCTGTTAGATTGCAGGTGATATAAAGGGAATGTACTGCTGGCCAAACGCTGTTATTCTTTTTCCTATGTTCTGTAATCTTTACTATTGACATCTTTGAATCTAGTTCTAAAGACTTGAAAGAACAGATTTCAAAAAAAAAAAAAAAAAAGGGTAACAATGGATGAGACTTGCAAGAATATAATTAATTCTTAACTTTTCTTGCACACGCCTCCTATCCTTAATACTCCCTATCTGACAATAAATATCCTTTGTATTTCACTTTCCTTCTTCTCCTCCACCTTCCTTCTTCTCCTCCTTCTTCTTCTCCTCCTTCCCCTTCCTCTTCCTCTGAACAAATGTTTTCCTTAGGAATGTCTATTCAAAACCATAAATATTTGAAAGTTTCAGTTGAACTTATAAAGCATTCCAGGTCCTTTCCTTTATCTATTTTTTCTGGTAGTTATAGTGATCAGAATAAATCCATTTCTTCCTTCTCTTCTTCAAAACAGTCTAGGTGTATCTAGAGATAATTCACAATATGCTGTATATATAGTCAATAAATGTGGTGTTTTTACTAAGCTGGGCAGCTGAGCTCCACCTCAGCTGCTCTCTCACTCTGTCTCCTCAAAGGGAAAGGGAGAGAAAATACAATGAAGAGGGCTCAAGGGTTGAGATAAGGACGGGGATCACTCAGCAATTTATCATCATGGGCAAAACAGACTCAGCATAGGGAGATTAATAAAATATATTACCTATTAGTAACAAGCTAGAGCAGTGAAAAACAACTACAAAAAAAAAAAAAAAAAAAAAAAAACCCTCCCACTCCACCGTCTTCCACCTCCTCCCCCCCCAAGCGGTGCAGGGGAATGGAGGCTCCGGTCAGTCCCTAATGCTTCGTCTCTTCTGCTCCTTCACAGTCACTCTCTGCCCCTGCTCCCTGTGGGGTCCCTCCCACGGGATGCCGTCCTTCCTGAACGGATCCTGCAGGAGCTGACCGCAGGCAGCAGCTCTTCAAGAACTGCTCCCACATGGCTCCGTACCACGGGGTCCATCCACAGGAACAAACTGCTCCAACATAGGTCCTCCACGGGAGGCAGCTCCTGCCAGGTTATCTGCTCCTGTAAGGGCTCCTGTCCACGGGCCACAGGTCTGGCCTGGGCCTGCTCCACCGGGGGCTCCTCCACAGGCCGCAGGGGAACGTCTGCTCTGGTGCCTGGATCACCTTTCCCCTCCTTCATCGACCTTGGTGTCTGCGGGGCTGTTTTTCACTCCTTGATGTCCCAGCTGCTGTTTTACCGCAAGTTGGTGGGTGTTTGTTTTGTTTGTTTGTTTGTTTGTTTATACACGTATATAAAAGTATTATTAAAAGGACATGTAGAATAACTTGATCACTTGATCTTAGTAATTTGGTTGTGCAAAACATATCCAGTGCTTTTGGATGTTAGTTTTTGTTTGATTGTTTGTTTTCTCTAATAAAGGACAGGAAAGAAATTTATGTAATTCACTAAGACGTCACAGTGTAAACCACTTTAATTATTTTAGATCTAGCTACAGTGGACTGTAACCAACAGGCAAAATGTTTAAAGTAAATGTCATCAGATTTACTTATGCATAAGTAACTAATTGATGTCAAAATTGACTGTGAAAGATTGCTTTAACATACTTCAATGCTCATATTTGACATGCAAATCTATAAGAAGCATTGTATACACCTGTATTATTAAAAATAAGTTTTTGGCAAAATGGTAGAAAAATAATTATAAGTACTCTGTACATTTAGGTCTTAAAAATAAGACCTTTCACATATTTTGATCCACTATATTTCCACTATATTTCCATTTGCAGCGATGATGAGAAAAACCTGCCACAAAATATTAAGGAAACAAAAAGGTAAAAATATTGAAAGGTAAAGGAAGAGACTAAGAGTGATGTCAAAAAAAACGCCTAGACATAGCTAACTTCTAAATAATTCTTCTCAGATTTCATTGAAGGTAAAATGAGAATGCATACTGAAATTTGCCTGAAATTCCTTCATGCTAAGAACAGAGAGGGTCCTATAAACTATTTAATTCCTCATGCAGCTATGAGCTGTTACCAGTTCTCACTGTGATAGCTTCAAGAATCAAAGCTGTAAATCCAGCTTCCCCCAGACTCTGTTTTCATCAAGTTTTGCCCCATAGAAGAATAAGTCACCCTTCTACTTTTCCTACTTAGCTTTTAAAAGGCTTGTGCGAAATTAAAGATATGGCTGTGTAGATAAATAGACAATATTAATTTCTGGCATTCTTTTCTTGTTGTGAGATAGGAAAGGAGAAGTCAGTTAATAACTAATGATTAATGATGACATCAAAAAAAGGATTTTAGCAGAGGAAAATATAATGGAAGGGTCTTTACTAGGAAGTGTCAAAGAACTTTTTTTTTTTTTTTTTTCTTTTTATAAAGAAAACAGATGTTCTGTAGCAAGAAAAAATGTAACTTAAATATTGTGCTTTCCAACCCAGAGAGCAGAGCTTTGGTAAACAGACCACCTGAATAGCAAGAAATCATTATCTTTCAAACTAAGACATTAGCAAGAAATAGACATTATCATGATTTTACAGATAGCTCTATTAAAGCCATACATTTTTATTTGGTATTTTAAAAATCTATTTCCTCAAAATTTTTTATTTTGTTTCCTCATACAACTCAACATTTTGCCAGGAATTTATATGTAATATGCAAATTTATTGGAATGTTTTTAAGGAAGAAAATTGAATTTCATAAACGAGTTACATTTTTCTGCTTTACAGATGGAACTTAAGAAGTGGTTAATATTTCCAGCCTCTTTTCTCTATCTTCAGTCCCAGTGTATAAGAGACAGGAAATTATTTCTTGTACTGCCATGACTTCCATGAAGCCAGACTAAATAGAATGTTTTTCGCATACATTAAGAATTTGATTGCTAATACTTTGTTCAAGTGAATGTAAGCAGGCCTTTCTTCGTTTAGGTTCTTTGCGTATTTCCAAAAAGGCAAATTGCTTACCACTAGCATTTCTTGTGGAAAGATTGTTTGTTCTAACACTTCAGTGATTCCACCTACCATTCTTATAAATGAAGCACATGAAAAAATATGAAATAACATTGGATGAAAATAAGGTGGGAGACTGGATTATCTTTATTTTTTTTTAATTAATAAACCACTTCTCTAACATACTTGTATGCACAGCTGCTGATTTTCAGGGTGTTAGTTCATTTTTTCACAGGTAAAATAATGCAATGTTTTTCTCTGTTTTCAGTGTTTCTATGGAAAATATGGAATATGAGATCAGCAGTTTATATATCTGTGTTCTTTTTTATTTAATTCATGATATTGGAGGCCTGTAGAGATACAGTAAGGTTCCTATATAGAACCTTACTGGAAATGCCTGGGAATATCTTCATTTATGTAGATACCAATCTAGTTCTAAATTGTCTTCCAGCTTTGGAGTTATACTTGCATTATTTCTTAGTATTGGTTAGTCAAGTCGTGTTTTCTATAATATCTGAATTAAATAATAAATTACAATAAATTAATGAAGCCTGATTATATGAACATTTTCAATACCAGGGATGTTCTAGGTAATAGCTAAGCAATGTTCTTTACTTCCCAAAATGAACACAGCATACTACAGACCTTTTGATATAATTATTCCACCTGATAGTTTCTGTCAAGAACGAATGAAGTCTTAAAGGAAGAAAACAATCATTACAAGCAATAGAGCCTGAGTTAGATACTAAAGTGGCCCTTTCACTCTTCTTTTATCCAAAATTGTTATTAATGGATTGGGAAGTTGAGAAAAGCAAAAGATTACACAGAAAGTATGTACAGAAGTAAACTACCTTGGTGTGATTTGAAAAGTCTTTCCATTGCTATATATCCACTAAATGATAGATATTGATTTGTTCAACATTATTGGATTATACAATCCTAGACAAAGACAGGATATATATCCAAGTGTGAAGTAACGTAAATTTTTCAAAAACTTCTACTGTCCATTTACTGAAAAAAAAATAATAATCTTGTTCTTTTTAGACATGCATATCTGACTTACGCATATCTGACATATCTCTGCTATGTTTTCACTTTCAGGAAGTAAAGGACCTTAAGGATCTCTCAGTAAGGGATGACCTCAAACAAGGATGATGAGGAGATGTAGAAAGTGACACTGGCTACAGCACCAAAACCTTTAGGTTGTATCTGAGATCTTCAGACAATGCATAAAACGGTAAGTCAATGCTTCTGAATATTATTGTCTACTTTAGTAGCAATGGATGGTAAATTTTCCAAATTTAATGACAGTGATAGAAATAAAATAAAGTGCTAGAATTTTCAAGGCAATCAATTCCACAATTAATATGACAAAATTTCTGTATTTCAGTACTCTGCTACCTCTAAAGTAGTGCTATGGTAGAAATATTTTTATTTTATTATTTTATTTTTAATCACAACAGAGGATCATCATGTAGGTGAAAACTAAGTATTAATAAATAAAAATATCTTATTATCAACTATGTCTTTGCATCCTTCCTTGCATAAGAAATGTTTGCATGAAAATTTAATTAAAATGGTTGAGAAATATTACCATTCATTAAGGTAGCAAATCTCATAACTGTTCTGTCCTGTTCACCTACTGCCCAAAATTACACACTGAGTTTTATACTATACTTTCTTAAGTACCTTTAAAATGCAGTTTCATCTTTCTGAGAAATATGAAAGGTCATGATTTTTCATAGTATGTATTACATCCACGGGCTGTAATCTGTGGTATTAACAAAGCAAAACTAATAGTGTAAGATGACCTAAGTCTTCTGACGGAGTTGAGCAATTAAGTTTCTGTTAATAAGATAGCAGTGATCTCAAAGAATATGTGCCATTTAAGTTGAGAAGTAGCACTTAATACTCTTTCTTGTTTTAAAGCAAAAGTAATACTATTTGTTCTTAAATATAATTACTATGTGAACACCAGGGAAAAAGTCTATAATTTAACAATGCAATGATATCAAGATTATTTGCTTTTATGATAAGAAATCATGTGATTGCAGTTTTCCCCAATGTTTTCTAAACATAATCACATATTAGTTGCAATTTTCCCTAAAACATGAGACTTAATGGTTTTAAGAAGAAATGCTTCTTCTTAGATAGAAAATACCACAGATACCTTGTTTGTAATAAGATTGAAAACTCATTACTGCTAAAAATGTCAGTTCTGATGAAGCATTTAAAAAAATTTCCAGAATCAAACTCAGAATGTCTTTACTAAGCTGTTTCATGGTGGAGTGTACCATTGGAAATGTGATGAGTCTTCATGTAAAAATGCTGATTTGAATTAGATTTAGAATATGTGTCATCCTCAATTAGCCTTCCCTTCATCAAAATGATCTCACAAACACGGAGAATGAATCTTTATTTCCTCCTTTGCACATGGGAGGTCATTTGTCAGATTTAATATACTTCTACCTATGTCTTCCTACATGCTTTGGGTTCAAGATGGATGAGTAGAGACTTCACGTAAAAAAGATATCAGTAAGAACTTGAATTCTATTTTTATTAAATGTTGATTATATTTCATGTTTTATTCAAGAAGTTATAGAAAAAATAATGGTAAACTGTATGGAAAAAATAGTATAAAAAGTTTCACACAACTAATTTCTGCTTTGTAAGTTACTGCTGGTACTTAAAAAAATGACAAGACATAAATTTTGTAAAACTGGCTAACCGTACTTTCTCTAAGCACTAGATTGATGGGTATTATTCTGTTTTTGAAGTTTAACATCAGAACAATTACCTTACTTAAAATACTGTGCATATTACAATCTATTTTACTTGTTGCACTTCTACAGAACATTGAGGAATAAGCAAAAATAATAATTAAGAAATAAAAATGCTTTAAAAATTGTACTTGATAGGTGCTAGAACAGCAAATCTGATAGGTGCTAGAACAGCAAATCTTCTGAATGTTTAGTAAGATGCCACCTTTGAAGAATGTGGTTAACACAAGAACATTTAAAATAAAAATTTTCTAGAGGAAGAACCTGAAAGAACCTGAAATAATCAAGGCTAGAGTGTGGGTGTTGGGGGGCACATAAAAGAAGACCTTTTGGATGTGTAAAAGAAGAATGACAGACCTAGACTTGTACAATAGACTTTTACCTTGACAGTAAGAGAGAAGTTGAACTACATATGCTAATGACAGGAAAATAGTTGATATAAACAGATGTCAGGATAGAAAAAAAGAAGTTTATGTAAATATTGTCTATGCTTCTTCATTTTATGAAATAGAACAGGTAGTTCTTGTTCATATCTGTATCTTTTAATAATTTCTATACATTCTGTATATGCTTGATTGAAGAAACAATGGACTATGAAGATTTCCATTTTCACAAATCTTTTTGCACACAGCAACTGCATCTCCAAGAATCCAAAATGTATGACAAATATGAATTTAAATGTTAAATATATCTGACTTGTTAAACCAAAAATTTTTCTACACATTGTGCTATAGATCTCTGTCTTGGATTAGTAGAAAACTGAGATTAATAATATATAATATTATATTACATTATACATTATACATTATACATTATATATATAATTATATATATATGTATATAATTCCTATTTAAATGCACATGCACACAATAAAATATTTTAAAAATATTTTATATTGCTAATTGAAAAAATATTCTTTATGTTCTGCGGGAAAATCATTAAAAAGTACAAAGAGTTTACTTCAGTTCTTCTGCCTTTTAAAGTAATAGTCACTGGTGCAAGTTTTAGACTATATATATATATTTCATATATATAAGCACATGGTTTTAAGACTATCATGCATATAATACGGAGATATTTAAATAGCCTCCAGTTTCAAAAAAGCAGCTCCATATCTAACTGTACAAGTCAGTGTTAGTGTATATTGGAAAATTCTGCTAATTAATTGTGTGATTTATTAGTGCAGATACATATAATTTAATCAGATATGCAAATATTATCACTTCTAGTTACTTGTGAATGCAAATTATTTGCACGTATAATACTGCGATAGTGGTTTCTCATAGAGATGAGCAGAACATGTACAATGTAAGGTATAAAAGAATGAAAATAAAACATAATTTCCTTTTTTTTGGTTACAAAACATTAGAAAAATGTGAACTTTTTGTATCTCATCTGGAACCTTAACTGAGTTCTTTAACAGAACTTTGTTCTGTTTTGCTTTTTTTTTTAGTTAGGCTTATCCCTACCCTACAGCTAGAAGAAATAGAAAAGTGAAAAACAAATACTAATATTAAAAATTTTAATTTGTAATGATAATATTTTAATACATTTATAATATAACTATATGAAAATTTCTGAGTGGTATTTGTGGAAACTTAATTTGATTGCTTTTTATCAGAATTCTTGGAATGATGAAAATTTACCCTGGCAACTTGTAAAAATGCATAGTAATTCTATAAATCTAATTTTGAGGTTTGGGGTAAATTTAAATTCTGGATGATGAACATGAAATAACCAACTGTACGGTTAATATAATAAACGAGTGTCTATTGTTCGATATCCCTTCATCTAAACAATGAGTGAAACAGTCCACTGTGATCTTGCTTCTTTGCTATAGGTATGATGGTGTAGGTAAAAGGACCTTGGGTTCCACTGATTGTCACAGACAATAAAGTAATTTTGATAAAGTGTATCTCGTGTATATATATATATATATATATATATATATTCAGATCAACTATCTGCCCTTAAAATTGCATGTGTGAGTTAACCTTTGTCATTTCTAAACTTAATCACAAACCACCTTTCAAAATCAGAGGTTCAGTCCTCAGTTAATGGAAATCAGCGAAGCCCCATTGAAAATATGTTTTTTTTTGTAGGTCAGCTTCACGTCTGATATATATAAACTGGACATGACTAAATGCCTCAAGTGACTCTTCTATTTTACCATGACCTGTCAGAAACAAAGCATACATTCCTTGATATACTAATACACTTATTTTGTTCTAAATTTTGTAAAGTATTCTGTACGAGCTTATATTTGTGCATGTGAATAATTCCACATTAATTGAATAATTACATTAATTGAACATAAATCCTGCAAGCATAACTACTAAATTGAAGGGTTAGCAATGTGAAATCATTGCATTCAGTCTAAATGGACTTATTTTCCTTTCCTTTAAATGTTGCTCTTTATTGGGGAATTAAAGTAGCATTAAAAAATAGGCATCCAAGACTATATCCCATAATTAAAATTGTATCACATATTCAATTTGGCTTTATCCTATTTTGTACATTCTGCCAGTGATTATTATTAGGTAACTGTTGTCTCAAAATCTTTTGTAAGAGTTCCATCTTCTCTTTTAGTCCATATTAACTCTGATATTGGACCTATAGGTAGGAAATCAGCAATTCTGGATAGGTATGGACAGTCAAAACAAAGAAATATTACGGATTTGAAAGCAAAAGACTGTGCAAACTTGGCATATGTATTGGGCCATGATATCTGCCCTACTAAGACAATTAATCTCAATCAAGTTAATTAAAATAATCAGGTGGACAAAGATAAGCAGGATCTAGTGACCATTCTTGACATTGTCTCTCTGAGTTAGGTTGAATTCCTGAAGAGTATTGATGATACTGAGGCTCCTCAGGGCTGAAACTATCACTGGTGTGAATTAAAATTGTATGCACTGTTTGGACAACATGATCTTACATGCTGAATCTCCAAGCCTTTTTCTGGAGCACACAGAACCTTATGAGAGACCACAAGGAAATCCCCATAAGATAATAAGCTCATACTCACTTCCTGCTGTGGAGTGGTTTTTTTATTTTATATTTTTTTTAATTTTTTATTTTTTATTTTATTTTATTTTTTTCCCTTCCTATTCAGTTTATGTTTGTCTGTTCTACATTTCTACACAGAAATGTAAGATGAGACAGTAGTATATATTTCTGTACTTTCTCGAATACAGGTCTTATAACATCTCACAGAGGAGTGCCAATAAGGATTTCAGAACTGAAGATTTGAGAAAGTAAATGTTGATTTAAGCTTTTAGGCTGTATTTATGCATATTTTTTCTCATTTCTGAGAGAACGCTCTTTGATCACCCTATTTTACGTACCAACTTTCCTTTTTCTTTTCTCTCCCTCTGTCTTTGTTTTCTCCTCTTGTTTCGGAGGGGCAGTGGAGTGGATAGCTGAAGGAAGAAAGGTGTGGGTTTCCTTTGGGTACAAGTCTTAGTGGCCAAGGAGATCTCAGAACCCATTCTTTTCCCTTCTTGTGTGAATGTTTTTAGCATCAGATTTTTTGATGACTCTTCTCTTTTTCAGCTTACCAGTTGACCATACTTTCTATAGGAAGTTGTTGTCATTTAACTCATCAGATAGCTGAATACCACACAGCCAGTCATGTACTTACCCGAAAGGAAGGAAGGAAGGAAGGAAGGAAGGAAGGAAGGAAGGAAGGAAGGAAGGAAGGAAGGAAGGAAGGAAGGAAAATAAAAGCAAGTGATGCAGTGATAGTGATGCAGTGATTCACAGTGCAATTGCCCACTACCAACCAAAAACTGCCCAACCAGTCCCTGAGGAATAGCAGACCACCCAGCCAACTCCCCGCAGTTCTATTGCATGACACCATATGGTATATCCATTTGGCCAGTTTGGGTCAGCAGTCCAGGTTCTGTCCCCTACCAGCTTCTTGTACATCCCCAACGTCCTTGCTGGCAGGGCAGTACGAGAAGCTGACAAGTCCATGACTTGCTGTAAGCCTGTTCAGGAACAACTAAAACATCAGTGTATTATCAACATCATTCTAAATCCAAAATACATCCCTATGCCAGCTATCAGAAAGAAAATTAACTCTTCCAGTGAAAACCAGGACAGACGTGACTCAAAGTGGTGTGCTTTGCACTGCAGGCAGAATGGGTTGAATGTACTTGTTGCGTATTCAGAGCAAGACTTTCCACATACATAAGAAATAGTGGTCCTTCAATATTGTTAGAAGTTAAGGAAAAGACAGATTTTAAGGAGTTACAAAGCTACCCTTTCATGCCTAAGGAGTTTTTTTACTTCAGTTAGACTCCAAGGCTTAGGTGATATATGAAAACATCCTCTTTGATTTAGAAATCAAAACTCCACCTAAGCATGAATTTAGTCATGCTGAGCTAAATGGTGGAATTCCATGTCTACCATTAAAAAAGTGACATATAACAGTAATAATAATAAATACAAAATAATAATATAGTATATAGTATATATTTGATAATAATAAAAATATTTTTATTTATAATAGTTATAAGCATAAAGGTATTTGTGTCAACTACAGTTATGTTTAGACATTCCAGTAATAGTCCAGTAATGTTTAGACATTCTGGAAGGTCAACCAAGTGACAAATACAAAAACAACAACAACAAATGCTAAATCTAGAACATTTTTGTTTATAATTTGAATAAAAAATAAACAAAAAATAATTATACTACTGAAGTAAGGACATAATTGACAATATAACGTGAGCTTGATTAACTAATAGTTAGACCAATTAATATATGACACATATTTCACAACAACAAGATTTGTCAGAGGCTAATTTAACCATAAAACGTGCATGAGGAATTACTGTATAATAAGAAACATTCCATGGACCAAGGATATCATGAGCTAATATACATAATGTATAAATATATGGACTTACACAGAAAGCATACAAAGCAATATAACAAGCATATACATACATAACAAGCATTTCACCACCAGTATATTAAATGATGCAAGTGATCCAAGCAAATGCAGGTTTTTTGTAATATTTAATTTAAAAGATTTTTCAAACAATTATTTTGACTCACTAGTTTGCTATTACAAATGAAAGAATAACTGAAAATGAAATCCATTGCTCAGCTTACTGTTCCTGTGTTTTCATTGTATAATTTAAAGAAAGAGTTGCAGAAATTTTTCAGAAAATGCTCCTACTTAAAATAGAATGAAAATAAATCCTTGGCTTGTTGAGTGTTGTTAAAGTATATTAAACTCCTTGTAATGAAATGATAGATGATACATTATTTGTTAAAAAAGAGATTCAACTGGTCTGACAACATATTGAATGACTAGATTTAAAAAAACAGCCTTCTTATTATATATATGTGTGTGTATCTGACACTGACCAAACATTAGCTATTTCTCAAGATAATAATAGAATCTCAACATTCAAAAGGAAAGGCTGTGTTGCTGGTGAGAATGGTGGCTTACTGAAAAGATTTTCTCCACCTATTTCCTATTTAAGTTTTCTAGAAGAATTGTAGAATAAATGTTCAGTAAATCTATAAATGCAAGAAAATTATGTATTGCTAACTGACAAAATAAAATTTGTTTTGTTGTCTGATATTTAAATATATCTGGATGGGATTGTTTGCAGTGATTCCAAGGCAACTTTTACATCTCTATTAGATATGGATATGGAATATACATCCTAAAATAAAAAAAATATGTTTGCCTCATTACCTGTCAGTTAGCATTTTTTTAGGAAACTGATGGCAGCTCTTGTTGTTAACATTAATGAGATATTTCTTCATTCTTAGCTGCCTGGATTCTGGAATAGAATTTATATCACTTAGCAATGAAGTAGATATCGAAGTATTTCTGACTTGGGAAGTTACTGAAAAGATACTCTTGTAATTGGACATACGATGAATTCACTGAGAAAGCTAAAAAGTTATTTGTGATACTTTCTTACTATAGCCAAATAATACCGACATGAAAAAATAAATATTACTTAAGTTTTGCAATGATTCCATTATTTTGACAGAGAACAGCTGAGAAAACCAGAGGTATGCACTGATTGCAGCCCAAAGCTGAAATGCTTCTAGAGGTGCTTCAAACACAAGATCTGTTTTACTGACCCTTTTTTCTAGAGGTGACTAAGTTGCTCACTTGACTACTCCTGTAACAACATCAAACTCTATAAGTGAATTTCTGGAGAATAGAGTTGCTCTATGCAGACTTTGTCGCACTTAATGGATCTAGTAGCTCATCTGAAAGCCTGAGACAAGGTTTTGAGCATTTTCTCTTGTCAAACTTGGAGAACGAGTACATAACACTATGAACCTTCACCTTTTTTGTCTGCAGGAAGAAAACTCAGACATGCATATCAGAAGTGACACAAGATTGTACAAAAGGATAGATATGAGAGTCAGGAGCACCAGAGCACTTCACAGAATATGCAACCTGGAGGAAAATCTGCTAGCATTCTGAATAGGTTTGAAAGTTTATAGAGTTTGAAATTGATCTTTACAATGCATTTTGCCTGTAAATTTGTCCATGACACTTCATGATAAAAATTAAATATTACATTGAAAATATCATTCAAGAATAACCATTTTCTTGTTGCTAGATGTTTTTTAGTTGTTGAAACAGTATTATGATCATAGTAGATGGAGACTCTAAGAGAATTAGAAAACTTCACAAAAAAAAAAAAAAAAAAGCTCTGTGGAGCTTGATCTATTAATTCCTTCTATTAACTGGTAATTCAGTGAAAAAAACTATCAGTAGTGTCTGCAATCTTACTGTGTGCTGAATCAATTATTTTTATGATACTGAATTCAAAACTTCAAAGAGAGATTCAAGCACAGAATAATTCTCATCTTTGCCATCTGAATTGATGGGGAGCGAGCCTTTGTGACTTATAAATTATACTGCTTGAGCCCATACTAGTGCTTTATTTTAAAAGAACAGTTAAGTGTCTATTTAGTTTATCAAACATATGTTAGTGGAATGGTTATTTCCAGGGACACCAGGATATGTTGAGGTTTAGTTAGTCTTTTTAAATAAAGTGTTTTTGTAATCCAAAGGACTTCTGCTTATATTTGCACTTCTCGTTTGTAGCAGGAGCACAAATATTCAAAACAACTAGCTGGCCTGTTATCAGAATTTTCTAAAACTGGTAGTGGATTTATTTTGTAATGTTAAAGACAGAAAAGATCCTAGTCATGGAGAAGACATATGTCAACTTTGAAACAAAAGTCCTGAATGATATTTCTCCCCAGGTATCTTTGCCATGCCTAAACTTTACCACAGTTTATGCTTTATGGATAGTCCTCCTTCATGAAAGTTCACCCAAATCCTCAGTTGAAGATTTATAACCATCATTCCAAATTTGTTCTGGGACTGTAGGCAAATACCATCGTTCTCTATGTTTTGTTTTACCAACCCGTATAACAATACTTATAATAGAAACCTTAGGGTAATAACATATTTTTAAAATTATTAAAATATAATATTACCTTATGAGAAAAAAAAAAAGGCTCCACTATCACAAAGAGGCAAATATATATTCTATCATCATATTTCCAGTAACATCTATATTGAGTTCAGAGATAACTTATCAAAGATGACCATTTTTAATCAGAGTTTTCATGATGAAACTCTACTACTGGGGTAAGAATTTGTGTTTTGACAAATTCTCGAGATTTTCTATCAGTTGCAGATCTTCAGTGGATATTTCCTGCTTTGATGTAATGCTTGCCACTTGGTGGTGACTGTAATCCATGATCACTGCACTGCCTGATATCACACTATGCTTTATCAGATGGAGAAGTTAGGATGAGCTCATACTGGAGAACAGATGTACTATGCCAGATTCTCCATTCATTTAAGTTAAAATTGTCCTCTTTTACCCATACCAGGAATCGATGTGATTAATTCCTGGAAGGAAGTAGAATGAGTAAGCTGTAAAGCTCTAATCACTGTTCGAAGACAAAAAGGATTATATTTTAGAAATGTATTTTTCCAAATTATACTGGTAAAGAACTCCCCACAGCTTTTAACTGAATAAATATTTTCATATTTGTTTAATATTCAAGAACAATGCATTTAGAAACTATGATTATTTTTCTCTAATTTCTCAAATGAATTGTATACTGTGAACTTTAAGCTTGTACAATATCTGTTAAATAAAAGTCTACACCCAGACATTTTACTTCAGCTTTATCTCCTTACATTTTTACCTATTACTCCATATAATTTCATCATGATAAGGTTGATGATTATCATGATAATGATAAGGTTGAAAAAAATAACCTTTATGATACCAGATGGATTCTAATTCTCAAAAATCTCTGTTGATGGCACATTCATTTTGACATTTATACTGACTCCATTTATGACAGAGTGAAGGTGATGAACAGGCCCATGCAAGAGGTCACCTTGTGTCAAAGCTGGTATAGTCTGTCAAACACAGTGAATATAAGGCTGCTAATGAGGAATTAACTAGACAGTATGTGGCCATTTTTCTGTTTTCATGCAATCCAAACCTGTTAAACAATGCTAATCAGGTGTTTATTAAGTGAAACCATTATGCCAAACTTGCTGCAGACCCTACCATATGTCAAAAAGGTTGTAAAGTATTATTCATCAGATTTAAAGCTGATTAATAAGAGTCATTTAATAGTGAACCTTTCTTTTCTTAGCCTCTAGCTAAGCATATGCATCAAGGTTAAACTAACACATAGATGGTTTTAAAAGTAAAGCTTCAATTAAAAAGAAAATCCTTAACTGCTCCATGAAGTTTGTAGTACTTGAAAAGCTTTAATGAGGAGGAAGCTTATTTTCTTTTTGTTTTCAGATACAGAAAAGGAATGGCATAGTAATGTAAAATGAAGAAGACAACTACAGGACTATTTGCAGGTACCTGTTATAAACACTAAATATAATAAATATCAGACTTACTGCTCATATCCAATTCCCTATCTCTCCTATATTCATTATTATCACATTATTTCTGCAAAATGAAGGCTAGAAAATAACCTTGGCTATAGTGAAACCAAACATTTTGTAAAATATTAGGCAGAACGAGAACACAGCTATCACAAATCTTATCTGTCCATATCAGAGAGCAGAAAAGGTAGAAGTGTTGAGGTAGTTGTGTACATCAGTAGTCTAATAAACTGAAAAATATGACGAGAGAACTAAAACACATTCTCTTTACAGTGGGGGTTCAGATAATCTGGAGATGACAATTGACATTTCTTCAGTAAATAATCACTAAACCAACAGATACTGTTGCTATTTTAGAGATTTTTGTTTGTTTGTTTGTTTGTTTTACAGTAAGGAAGGCTATAGAAGGGAAGTAGCCATAAAATTTTGTATTCACAGTCAGACTTGTTTGGTTTAAATTACAAAGGTAAATGAATGCAAATTTGTAATTAATATTCTAATTTCCAAAGATGAATAATAGAGAGACTTAGAGGAGTATAAATCAGCCAGTCAAATTTCTTTAGGGTGAAGATGGCTCCATGCCGTGAAAAAAAGTTTTATGTAAAGGCTTTTTATATAACCAAATGATAAACCATCTCTAACAAGACGATAACAAAGAAATTTTGAAGATAACAAAGAAACTTTTCAGAGATCAAGATATGAAAGGATAAAAAGAATTTACAAAAGGCAAACTGAGTTAAACCTTTGAGAAAAAGAAATTATATTGTATAATAAAACATCAATGAAAAACGCATGGTCACTTTGCAGAGATGAGTTATATCTTCAAGTTAAGCATGGTACAAAGGCAAATACATTACCTCAGCTTACAGTGATGTTCAATGTGGAGGTAAATGATTAACTGATGATGTTGAAGATGGGTATATAACTGTGCCAGATCTGTCTGGACACATTCCAGCACAATGAATGTCCCCATGAGGATCCCTCACGCTTTCAAACCAGAAATACTACAGGAATAGTCATGACATTCAAAAACTGACAGTGAAACAGAACATCCTTCCTGTGATGAGATGGAATGAGATTTTAAAGCACTGGACTGTAGATAGTGTGACAGATACATTGACATACATTTCATTGGAATAAAAATTAAGAACTTCCTAATGAAATATGCCAATGGCATAAAGCTGGAAAATATTGCCAATATAAGACCAGAATATGATACAGCAGGAAAAAAAAAGATGAATCAGATTGGAGCAAGAAAAATGAAATGGAAGAGTTCAAAGTAAGAGTGACTGCTATAAGCAGTAATTTCATTAGCTCACCTGCCTTTTGGAATATCCTGCTGTGTCTTGGAGAAAAATACTTAGCTTGTCCCAAAAAAAAAGGATAAGAGCCTAGGCAGTGAAGTTATTTTCAGCTCACTCCAGAGGCTATTCTTTTGAATTGTTACAGAATAAGACTACCAAATTGTGCTTACCCCATGTTATATGTGCTGTCACAGCAGTACTATCAAGAGCTCTATATGCCTTCACATCAGGTTGGCAAGAATTTAACAAGACTTCAATATTACATTTTAAAAACATTAATCTTGTTTACTATGACATAACCCTAATTCCCATGGGTTTGGGGCTGAAAAAAATCTATCCATCTCCTCCTTCCCCTCTCTTCCCCCAAAAAAAAAGATTATTCTTCACATCCACAGTGAGACCAGAAGGAGTGTTCAACATATGAAATACAGTCTTGAATGGATTCAACTGGACATAAGTATTTACTTCTTGAAGAAAATGCTTATAATGCTGCAGACATAGCCATGGGTACCTTGGTGTATTAAAAAAGCTTAGGATGCATCAGGAAAGGCTCTGTGCAGTTAATAGAGTCATTTATTTATAAGATACTAGTGAGCGTTATGCTGGACTATTGTATCTATCTGCTCAATTTCTTAAGAGAAATCAAGCTAAACTATTACTGGGTTGACAGCATAATACAAGAAAATACAGTAGTATAATAAAAATAAATAAAGAAAAAACGGTGTTAATTCTATATAAGCAAGCTAATAGAATGGAACACAAAAATGGTGGGAAAAATTGTTGTGTAAGATAAAGACTGTTGTTTTCATGAATCAGTGACTATGTTTTAATTTTAAACAAGGCTAACTTGAGAGTTAGGAAAAGATTTTTAGTGATCAGAATTGATAGTCTTCCAATAGTGGCAGTGGGAAGCAAAGCACTCATTGATTTTGAGAAAACATTGCATCAATTTATAAAATCAGCTTATCTTATGTGATGTCTATAACACCAAAAGAAGGGTTCAGTAACTGCAAGGTCACTTCAAATCCTTTGCTCTGTCTTCATAATATGATATTCAGTAATTTCATAACTGCTTATTAATCAAATTTTCCTCTTCCATTGTTAAGTACATGTGCAAGTACATATTATCAAATATGATGGCATTTTGTTGTCAATTGAGAATAAATAAAAGCTATTGGCATGCTACACAATTTTCATTTTTGTACACACAATTTCTCTGATTATCTGCATTTTCATAGCAGATAATCAGTAATAAATTTATGCCACTGTAATATGTTTGTTTGTTTTTAAACATTTATGTATCCTTGAAGTAACTCTATCCCTGTAAGGTATGCAGGCTGCATTCACATCAGCAAAAAATGAGGTGAAGTCCCAGATTACAGTGAGTTTGTTATAGCTAACTGGATTCACAAACAAAACAAAACAACAACAACAAAACTAATGGACAGTTTTTCCTTTTTAAAAATAAAATACTACTGATGTATTCTATGTTATCACCTCAGTTATTTCACAGCAATAACATTATATCAAGTACAATTCTATAAATACAGTATTACTTTTTCCAGATAGTTTTGGCACAACTAATCGTAACAAGATCAGAATGCAAGAAATTATAGACATCTGAAAGTTCTTTGCTTTCTTTCTTGAAAAAAAAAAAAAAAGAAAAAAGTTTAATATGGACAGTAAAAGATTAAATTTGTGTATATTTAAACCACCATAAATTATCCATCTCTGATGTGTTTCAGATGCTGAAAAATGGGCCACAGCAACAAAACTACCCTTCCTATACCTCAGATTGCTTTACATCTTATATATAATCAAAATTAATCTTTCATTTTTACTTCATGGGGAATCTGTCAGGTATTCCACAATAGACACAGGTCAGTCTCTGAGTAGGCAGAAAATAAAGGTCTGAATACCTCAAATATAGAAGTGAATTTCTCCTGTAACTCATAAGATACAAATGAACATTCCTCTACAAAACTACTGATGAACTGTGGACTCAGATGCTATATCATAAAGAGTGCAGAAATTGAAGCTAAACTTAAATATGTTGAGGTCTCAGTATCAACAGGGAATAAACTGAAGCATGACAGGAAACCCAGGAGACTTCTGAAGTTCCTTTCAAAGTGCTGGAGTATTTAAGATAATGAAAATGCCATAGGACTGAAATATAAAAATATGCAGAAATGAAGCTTCAAACTACATTAGCATTTGGACTTTTGTCCTACAGTTTTTGCTGATTTCAATATAAAAATTTCCTAGCTAGGAATCTGAATTTATTTATGTATTCATTTATTTTAACATACTGGTCCACATAATCTAAGCACTTTCATAAGGGGATATCTGAGGAGCTACAGGAGCAATGATATGAATTCACAAAGACGTTTTGAATATATATCTGTTCTGTGATATCTTCTTTCCTGGCATGATGAATGCCTTTTCTTCACCTGAAAAATGTTTTTAAACACATACAGGATTGCTAACAGAACCGAACAAATATAATTCTTTGTTATGCATTTTTATGTATTTTAGACAATATGATTCCACTCTGAGGAAATGATTTGTAAGAAAATCAGGAGAAAATATGGAATATCATTTATTTCTATAAGCATATGCAATTAGAGGAAGTGTTCATGACAACATAACAATAAAATGCTTATTTTAATATTTATTTTACTATTTTTTACATGTATTTTAAAAATCTGATGTGGCATGCACTTATTCATTGATTCAGACATACAGAAAATACAGATCCTTGAGCAAAAGAGTATGTAGAGTAAAAGCTGAAATTTACATCTACTTTGCCTATTCAGCATAACTAACTGAACAGTCCTGTTCTAAAATAGCTGGACTGACTGTCTCTCTTCATGAAAACTCATTACCCATTGTAGTCATGTTGTAGTGCTAGAACAGGACCAGGCAAACAGATGATCCATTTTGTGAGTTGTTTTGCGTATTGCTCTTGAAGTACTACTCATGTACTTCAAGACCAAGACCAATAACATGAAATGCTACCTTACAACTGATAAGAGGTCTACACACACTTTTGCTCCTATAAGCATTCTTTTTAATCTGCTTAAGCCGTTGATCTTAATGACCATAACTCTCCCTCTTGGAAATATAGAAGGAATAATTGTTTACCGATTAAACAGGCTTTAAATCTGCTAAAATATTGCAAATGTATTTTTCTGATTATATCAGAAATGGAAGTGACATGATCATTCTAAAGAAAGAACTCTTTGGTGCTAGAATGCGTTTGTTAATCTACAGAGAAGAGGAAATGACAAATTCTCTGATATGAGTGCCTCAGGACTGGAATATGCCTCAGATCCAAAGAGCTGTCTAAAGCAAATCCTGAAGATTTATCAGACAGTGAGGCCATACATTGTTATAATTTATAATGAACCTTCATATTTTCAGTTCTGTACAAAAATTAACAAACTAGTCAGGATACAATTTATAACTGGTGTATATATATTTTTTGTAGTGAAAGGTGAATTATTTAAATGGAATATCATCATCATATGATTGATTTAACATTCCATCTGTTCTTAAAGTTTCTAAAGGATAACAATGGTAATGGTTACCATTTTTTCCTGGTTTAAAGGCTAACAATACCTGGTAATTTCTAATTAAGTAAATATGAAACAGATACTAACAAGTAATCTATAATTGGTGCAAACATGTAATGATTTATATTATTTAAATTTAATACTTCTACCAAGATGTCACTGTCAAAAGTTAATGAGTAATATAACCAATATGCAGTGAAGTGGTGTACTAATCTACAATTTACCATGCCTGAAGAAGGAAAAAAAAAAGTTTATTTGCAACTTTTTTTTTTTCGTAATTTACATTTTCTGAAAAGTCATCACATAGTGTATTTATCAATGCAGATAATAAATGTAAAAAAAAAAATAAAAAAAAAAAAATGGATTGTGGCCAAATCCATCAGGTTTCTCTTCTTTCTCTTCTAAAAGATAACTTCCCGTAGTCCATCCCTGATGACAGTGTCTTGAATATCTTTAACTTTTCCATCAGAACCATTTAGTGTTACTATTGCTTTCCTACAGCTTGAACATCACTACCATTGTCAGAACCAGGCAAACAAATTTATGATGATGTTCCTGGGAATAAGGAACTAATGCAAAGGGGATTTCTCTGTAGTTCTTCATTAACATTTTATTTATTACAACAAGGGAGTTATAAGAGTTTCCTTTTACGCAAATTAGGTCACAGGATAAAAAATACACAGCATAGAAACATAGTGTATTACTACATAGAACAAAAGATCTGGTTAATAAATTATGATAATAGCATTAGTCTAGTGCTAATGCTGAAAGGCACATTTAAATATTGTGAAATTTACTTGGAGAAGGAAAAGCTCTTGCATGTGTATTGTTTTTCTCCTTTGTGCCTCAGTTTCTGTAGTTCTTTTTTATGTTGCTTCCCTCCAAGGGAATGCAGAGATCCTACTTTAAACATTTGCTTTGGTTTGTTAAAAAGCAAAGAAATCCTTTGAGTGGGTAAAATGAAAAGTTTTACTCTCCTGTTTTTCAAGCAAATGCTTTAACTAAGTTCAGAAACATCTTGGATCTATCCAAGTAGATTAATTCTGAAAATGATAGTGTATGGAGTGAAAATACAGAAGACCGTTAAAAAAAAAATTACTTATTTGATTATCCTTGAACATTAAGACCAAAAGGTAATCATTAAGGAAACATGTGGCCTCACCATAAATATCTATTATCATCAAAGTTAGTCAATTTATTTATTCATATATTTAAAGCTTTTTTTTATTATTATTTTTCATTTGTTGGGTTTGGTTTGGATTCAATTTATTTGTGAAATTTCTTTAAACAAAATGGACTAAATTCAAACGGGTTAAATGGACTTACTCCATTGAGATAATTAATTTGCAACTTCTCAATTATTCAGTGATTACCTTCAGTTTATTTATTACATTAACTATTTTTTTAGTCCATTTATGTAAGATTGGTATGCACCTGAAGGACATCAATGTGAAGAGTCTTACATGCATTTCTATCATGAAAATAAGAAAAGATTCACCACTTAATCCAGAGTAAAGCAATCATTTTTTCACCATCTTTCTAGGAATATCACTATCCTTGCTAGCTGAGGGCATTCCTCTTGTCAAAAGAGCAGGCATTTAACACAGCAATATATTTGAACAGAGCAATTTCTTTCCTAGAATCACAATTGCTGTTTTATTATTGATACAACTACGATAAACAACAGACAAAAAGCAAGTCATGAACTACTCTCCTAAACCCATTAGCCTAATAAAAAATATTACTAAAAATTTTTATATGTATGGTTTACCTCACTCCCAATCTTTTTTTAAAGATAATGGTACTTTTGGAAGATAGACAGAACAGGAACTTTATCAATATAAACTCCAAAATGCAGTTATATATTCATTAATTATTAAGGAATAAAGATAGATACTTGAAATGGAACACCCTTTTTGATATTTCACACCATGTGATTTTGCTTTCTTCAAAATCATCAGTTACATTTTAAAGTCTACTACTTTGTTCTTCATGTCAATATACTTACAGTTACGCTTACAGAATGTATAGAGAGAGCTTATACATCCAAATTTCTATGTCAATTTATTTTCTATTGAAAATATAGACCGTTGCTAAGTCTAAGGGTCCATGTTTCACAAGTTTTTTTATGTCTACAGTTTGCCACTGTAGTGTCACATACGAATGTTGGCATTAGTGATGCTTAGACTCAGTACAGAGCATCATCAGGCAGATTAAAGCTGGGCTCTGGAAGCTCTGCAGCTGCCTTAAATTTTCAGCCAAAGGATAACTCAAATTGAGTCAAATCAAATATAAAATACTGTCATGTACACTGTGGTGTAAGCTTATGCAAGACAACTTCTTAAGGAATGGCTGGAACTATCTGCATATAAATGCTGCTGCTTAGAAAGTTCATAACTTGCAACCTGACTGGCAAGCCTCCTTCCATCAGATGTCCAAAAACAGGATTATGAGATTTGACCTTGCATGGGCTGAAGGTGGTACAGATGTTTCCAGAGGGAGAAAAGAGGGATTCTTTAAATTAATGATTAATCACTATTAGCTTTGTGCTAACTTGAGAATGCAGCTGTGACTGAAATCAGCAGACTTCAGAGTGACAACAGATACTTAAAATCTTTCTCAAAACATTAATTGGCACACAAATAATTCTTAAACTTGAATGTTGCCTAAAGTCTATGAGCAAAAGTCTTCACGCATACTGTGGTCTGCATGTATGTACTGTGGTCTGTGGACTCCATTGTACTTACTATTTATGCTTCCTTGATCAGATGTGCTCTGTGCATAAGTAAGGTTTAGAAAGCCTGTTTTACTTCCTAGTAAAGTGATCTGAAATGTGAGGATATTTTGAAAAAGAAGCCCTGATTTCTTATATGCATAGCTTCAGAAGAAATCTCAGCAGTATGAATTAAAAATAGAGCAATATAATTTTAAGGTAGCTACTTTCCAAGTGATTCAATTTCAGAAATACTGCCAATGCCTCATTTCCTATTGCCTTAGGTAGTTCCCAGATTAACAGATCAAATTTCTGGACTGTTTCTTGAAGTCATCCCTAGTTATCTGTTCAGAAAGTGTATGTACTTCACTTGAGTGCTTGTGAACATCTCAGGATGAAAATGCATGTATGATGGCAGGTATCTTCACCCTGTAGTGAAGACAGAGTGCCAGTGATACACTTGTTGGGGTAGATGCGTCTGTATAATTTGCCTTGGGGTCAGTGTAGGAATTCAAATATGTCTGTGTCTCCAAGATTCATGGTCTTTACTAACTAGGTATCTGTGGTAGGTTAACCTTGGCTGGTCAACAGGTACACACCAATCCACGCTTTCTCTTCCTCTCCTTAGAAAGACAGGGGAGAAAATATGATCAAATCCACTCATGTATCTAGATAGGAACAGGGAGAAGATCACTCACCAATTACTGTTACAGGGAAAAAAAAAAAAAAAAAAAGACTTGGGAAAGATTAATTTAATTTATTGCCAATTAATAACAGAATAGGATACTGAAAACTAAAAACAAGACTAAAATCACCTTCTTAATTTGATCCCAGTTTTCCACATACCTATAGAGACAGTACATCTAAAATCGTTATTTCTATATAAACGTAATTATTACCTCATGGAAAATTCAACAGATAATTTTCAAAATTGATCCCTGTTAAGAACACAACTTGGCAATGTATAAATGAACTGTGAAGGAAAGAACATTGTTTCAAGAGCAATCGTCATTTTTTGACCAGACTAATGCGCGTGTTAAAATAACCCCTGCATGAGGCTACAGTGAATTACAGAGACATATATAGTAGATAATACAAACAGGAAATGACCTTGGGCAACAGTCCAGGAATGATATTTTCCTGGGAGGAACTGCTCTTGAATTTTATTTATTTATTTACTTGTTTATTTATGTGAAAGTGATAGGCTTAAATATGGTATTCAAAGTCTTTTATTTTTTAATTATTTGAGCTATAACAGAATTTATAGAAATACAAATCTAGTGTATTTTCTGGTCCAGAAAATCAGATCTGATTTTGCCAGTAGAAGAATATCACTAAGTACAGTGGTGAAAACATTGGCCTTTACCATTTCACAGAATTATATGGCAGAAGCAAAATTAATATCTACTTTTGGATCAAATTGCTTTTCCAGGAATTCAGTTTAGTTGAAAAGACTTTTATTATCTAAGTATAAATTTAATTCTTCAGAGACAGCATATATAGTATTAACCTTTCATTAGGCAGCTTTAGAGGAAGAGAAAATTTTGAAAAATCTTAAATACTATTATTATTATTATTATTATTCTAAAATTAACATTTATTCCTTTAAAAGTTAATGTACTAGTCTTAGTAGTCTGTTCTAATTAAGCGATGTGTCCAGAACCATTTATTTTCTGGCGATGAGGTCAGTTGTTTGATGTGGCTGACATCCTCACTATTAAGCTATCTTATGTACTAAACCAAAGCAGCTTAATGTCCAAAGTGTCTTTTCAGAATGGTTCCTGATTTGTGCTAGCTCTCAAAGTGTAGCACACAGTTATGTCAGCAGTCTGGGAAGTCTCCAGACAGTGCGGGTGACAGCTTCACAATGCAATCACTAGAGGGGCCAAAAAGGTATAATGCTCTTCCTGACCTCTGCTCACAAACAGGGGAGATGTTGTGACAAATACACCCAGATACAGCAACCTAGGCTGCACTGGCTGTTAAATGGTCTTCCTTGTAGGAAGGGTGGGAAGATAAGCACCAGAGATAGGTCGCTGTACTCAGTAAGAATAGACACTATTTAAGCAAGTGATCCCTGGGGAAACTGCCAGGAAGTAGGAGAAAAGCAACGAGGAGAAGTAATTGATTTTGAAATAAAATATATTGGGAATTCAGGGGCAAACTACCCCACTGTGCAGGATGACTGGGAATTTTGGCAGAGGTCCCAGTTGGCTGAGCAAAGAGCTTCTCAAAGAATTTAATGCAGAAGGTTTCCTACAGCATTTATGGCAACACCCTTGGAGACAGACAAAGGTGTGACCTGATGCAGTATTGGTGATGGTCCTGCTTTAATCATGAGGCTGGACTACAAATGCCTTGCATGAAATATTTCTATGATTCTGTGTGTCTATCAGTCACACACAGGAATGGTTTCACAGGTTGCTATTAGGCATAATCCAAGACCTTGACCTTATAGCAACTTGAGTTCAAAAACAAATTCTGGTGCCTGAGAAAGTTCCCTGAGACTGTTTAATATGCTATCATAGAATCAAGATGGTTTAAGGGACATTAAAGATCATATATTACCAAACCCTCTGTCAGGGACATCTTCCACTAGACCACATTGCTCAAAGCCCCATCCAACCTGGCTTTGAACACTTCCAGGGATGGAGCATCCACAACTTCTCTGGGCAACTTGCTCCAGTGACTTGCCACCCTCAGAGGAAAAGCATTCTTCGTAATGCCTAGTCTAAACATAGCCTCTTTTAATTTAACGCTGCTACTCGTCATCCTATCACTACGCTCCCTGCTAAAGAGTCCCTCTCCTTTCTTGTAGTCCCCTTTAAGTGTTGGAAAGCCATTATAAGGTCTCCTTGGATTCATTTCTTCTCTAAGCAGAACAACCCCAACTCTCTCAGCTTCTCTTCAAAGGCGTGGTGTTCCAGCCCTCTGATCATCTTCATGGTCCTCTGGACCTTCTCTAACCAGTCTTTCTTATGCTGGGAGTCCCAGAGCTGAATGCAGAACTCCAGATGGGATCTCATGAGAAAAGAACAGAGGGGGAGAATTACCTCCCTTAACCTGCTAGCCGTTCTTCTTTTGGTGCTGCCCAGGATATGATTGGCTTTCTGTGCTGCAAGTGCACAGTTCATGTTCATTTTTTTATCCACCAGTACCTCCAGGTCCTTCTCTGCAGAGCTGCTCTCAATCCACTCATTGCCCAGCCTGTACTGGTGTTTGGGGTTAACCCTTGCACTTGGCCTTGTTGAACTTCAGGAGGTTTGCATAGGCCTACCTCTTAAATCTGTTGAGTTCCTTCTGGATGGTATCCTTTCCCTCCAATGTGCTGACCACACCACTCAGTTTGGTGTCATCCACAACTTGTTGAGGGTACACTCAGTCCCACAGTCCATGTCACCAACAAAGATGCTATTATAGATGTAGCCTTTTTTTTTTTCTGCACTGTATTTCCATGGCAGTATTGGCAGTGGGGGTCTGCAGGGTGGCATCTGTGAGGAGAGGATGAGGCTGCCCGTATTGGATAGAACTGATCCCAGCCAGCTCCAGCAGCCCCACCACAGGGCAGAGAGGGGCACAGCAGCCAAGATGGAGTTATTTAAGCCCCTTACTGTATCTGACAAGAATTAATTAAGTGCCTATGTACGTTTGACAATTTTTTAAATTAGTTTGGTAGTGATCTGCCATCCTCAACTGGAGATGAGGTTTTCTTAATAAATTAAAGCCACCATAATTATATAAATTAATTCTGTTTGTCCACAAAATGATTGATCACAGGTTTGTCTTTCATAGTATGTGTGACCTTTTTATATTCACTGGGTTTAACTTATAGAACTGCAATTTGAAAGGAGAAAAGAATACTATATTTCAATGTTCTAACTGATTTTTTTTTTAAGAATACACTATTCAAGACCAACAAATTTTATAGACTTTGTTTGTGATTTTATTGCATCTTTCTGAAGACTAACAGTATTTTTTGTTTACAGTAATTGATTTTATGAGCTTCCTGATTTCCATCGAGATAAAGCTGATGAGAAGTTCTGTATGTGTGTAACTGTAATCTACACTGTGCTCATCTTTAGGAAAGCATTAATTATAATCACTTACTGAACATGAAACAATAAAATAATGCATCTGTGTTTCCAAGGGAAGTGATCGAGTAAAGCATCTTCTCTTAACTCTCTTTCCGTTTCACAGTTTTCATGTTTTCCTGCCTTACAAACTGATCTTTATTTCATTTGTAAAGAAATAATAGTAATGACTGTATGTTCTTACTGTAGAATCATAGAATGGTTTGGTTTGGAAGGGACCTTGAAGATCATCTAGTTCCAGTCATCATCCCCCTCCAACTCCCCCTAACCCCTCTGCCAGGGACACCTCCAACTAGACCACGTTGCTCAAAGCCCCATCCAACCTGGCCTTGAACACTTTCAGGGATGAGGCACACACGTCTCTGGGCAACCTGCTCCTCTCTCCACCCTCTGAATAAAGAATTTCTTCCTAATATCTAAATCTTACCTCTTTTAGTTTAAAGCCAATACTCCTTGATCACTACAATCCATGAAAAAATGTCCTTCTCCAAATTTCAAATATTCTTAGGCACTTGGTATTTTCTTGAAGCCAGTAATTACCACAGTATGTGTGACAAAGCTACCAAACTGCTCTAAAACTGTTAATCATGAATAAAAGTGTTCTTTGTCACAAAAGTATATTCTACTGAATGTTTAACTATTGCAGTATCCATCTTCATACAGGAAAAAAAATAAAAATAATAATAATAATAATAATAATAATAATAATAAATCTTAATTTTAGTGAAGTTTTTGTTTTCATACAAGAGTAAGAATATAAGACTTTCTGCTAAAAAATAATAAGTAAATAAATAGATGGATAGAGAATTTTATAAGTCCTTCACTTTTCAGTGTCTTTGAAGACAGGGATTCTGAAGGCCCATTCCATACATCCCAACATGTAAATCAGTGAGAAAACTCTTCAGATGACAGGTACATTTACAGTACCTTCACGACCTCTGTATGTTTAGGGTCTTTATTGAAATGAAGGATTGATCATAGCATAAATTTTAAACATGTGTAGTCCATACAGATATTGAAGTCTGAGATTCTAGTTATGGTTTACAAAACTTTTTTTTTTTTTTTCATCTCCAGATTGGAAAGCATAATTTTTATTTTTTTTTAAATTTTTTTTTTTCTTTGTTTCTTTATTTTTTTTTTTTTTTTCCCTAATAAATACATATATAAAGAGTTACCTGTTCATTTTGATGTAACATTTTCAGTTAGAGCACTTTCCAGAAATGCTTTGCAATTTTTTTTTAATATGTTATTTAATATATATATATTTTTAATATGTTATGGAGCTCAACAGACCGGTGGGTGAGGAAGAGGTAGCAAGTGTTCTTAGGAGGATGCCTAGGGCGAGGAGGTCAACTCCACGCCTCAGGACTGCCTCCATCAAGAAAGACAGAAGGGTTATTGTTGTGGGAGACTCTCTTCTTAGGGGAACAGAGGGCCCTATTTGTCAGCCTGACCCTACCCATAGGGAAGTCTGCTGCCTCCCTGGGGCCAGGGTCAGGGACGTTGCCAGGAAGCTTCCCAACCTGGTACGCCCCTCTGATTATTATCCTCTTTTGATAGTCCAGGCAGGTAGTGACAACATTGAAGAGAGAAGCCTCAAGGCTATCAAACGAGACTTTAGGGGGCTGGGACGATTAGTGGAGGGAGCGGGAGTGCAGGTGGTGTTTTCATCCATCCCTGCGGTGGCAGGGAGGGGTACAGAGAGGACATGGAAAGCCCACCTGATAAACACATGGCTCAGAGGCTGGTGCCAGCACAGAAGTCTTGGGTTTTTTTGACCATGGGGCACTTTACTTGGCACCCAGCCTGATGGCCGCAGACGGGTCCCTATGTCTTAGGGGAAAACGGATCCTGGGCCAGGAGCTGGCAGGGCTCATTGAGAGGGCTTTAAACTAGGTAAGATGGGGCATGGGTCAGAAACAAGGCTTGTTGGAGCTGTGCCAGGGGGAACAATAGCAAGGCCGGGGGATAAGGCAATGGCCCAGCTGAAGTGCATCTACACCAATGCACGCAGCAGGGGTAACAAACAGGAGGAACTGGAAGCCATCATGCAGCAGGCAGGCTACGACTTGGTTGCCATCACGGAGATGTGGTGGGACCACCCTCATGACTGGAGTGCTGCAATGCCTGGCTATAAACTCTTCAAAAGGGACAGGCAGCACAGAAGGGGTGGTGGTGTGGCTCTCTATTATTAGAGAATCTTTCAATGTTGTAGAACTCGAGGCTGGGAATGACAAGGTTGAGTCCCTTTGGGTTAGGATCAGCAGGGACAACAAGGCTAGTGTCCTGGTCGGGGTTTGCTATAGACTGCCGAACCAGGATGAGGAGACGGATGAGGAGTTCTACAGGCAACTGACAGAAGTTGCGAAATCTTCAGAGCTTGTACTCGTGGGGGACTTCAACTTCCCTGACATACCCTGGAAGCACAACACAGCCCAGAGAAAGCAGTATAGGAGGTTTCTGGACAGCGTGGAAGATAGTTTCCTGATGCAGCTGGTTAGTGAACCTACCAGGGGTGGTGCCCTGCTAGACCTTCTCTTCACAAACAGAGGACTGGTGGAGGATGTGATTGTCAGGAGCTGTCTTGGGCAGACTGACCACGAAATGGTGGAGTTCACTATTCTTGGCGAGGCCAGGAAGGGGACCAGTAAAACCGCTGTATTGGACTTCCGGAGGGCTGACTTTGAGCTGCTCAGGACACTAGTTGGTGGAGTCCCTTGGGAGGCGTTTCTGAAGGGCAGACGGGTCCAGGAAGGCTGGGCACTCTTCAAGAGGGAAATCTTAATGGCACAGGAACGGTCTGTCCCCACGTGCCCAAAGATGAGCTGGCGGGGAAGAAGACCAGCCTGGCTCAACAGAGAATTGTGGCTTGAGCTTAGGAAAAAAAAGAGGGTTTATAATCTTTGGAAAAGTGGGCAGGCCACTAGGGAGGACTATAAGGATGCAGCGAGGCTGTGCAGGGACAAAATTAGGAAGGTCAAAGCTCATCTGGAGCTCAATCTGGCTACTGCCGTTAAAGATAACAAAAAACGTTTCTATAAATACATCAACACAAAAAGGAGGACTAAGGAGAATCTCCATCCTTTACTGGATGCGGGGGGAAACTTAGTTACAAGAGATGAGGAAAAGGCGGAGGTGCTTAATGCCTTCTTTGCCTCAGTCTTTAGCGGCAATACCGGTTGCTCTCTGGATACCCAGTACCCTGAGCTGGTGGAAGGGGATGGGGAGCAGGATGTGGCCCTCACTATCCACGAAGAACTGGTTGGTGACCTGGTATGGCACTTGGATGTGCACAAGTCGATGGGGCCGGATGGGATCCACCCAAGGGTACTGAGTGAACTCACAGAGGAGCTGGCCAAGCCACTATCCATCATTTATCAGCAGTCCTGGCTATTGGGGGAGGTCCCAGTTGACTGGCAGCTAGCAAACGTGACGCCCATCTACAAGAAAGGCCGGAGGGCAGACCCGGGAAACTACAGGCCTGTCAGTTTGACCTCAGTGCCAGGGAAGCTCATGGAGCAGATCCTCTTGAGAGTTATCACGCAGCACTTGCAGGGGAAGCAGGCGATCAGGCCCAGTCAGCATGGGTTTATGAAAGGCAGATCCTGCTTGATGAACCTGATCTCCTTCTATGATAAAGTGACGCGCTGGGTGGATGAGGGAAAGGTTGTGGATGTGGTCTACCTTGACTTCAGCAAGGCTTTTGACACCGTCTCCCACAGCATTCTCCTCAAGAAACTGGCTGCTCTTGACTTGGACTGGCGCACGCTTCGTTGGGTTAGAAACTGGCTGGATAGCCGGGCCCAAAGAGTCGTGGTAAATGGAGTCAAGTCCGTTGGAGGACAGTCACTAGTGGTGTTCCCCAGGGCTCAGTGCTGGGGCTGGTCCTCTTTAATATCTTCATCAATGATCTGGACGAGGGCATTGAGTGCACCCTCAGTAAGTTTGCAGATGACACCAAGCTAGGTGCGTGTATCGATCTGCTTGAGGGTAGGAAGGCTCTGCAGGAGGATCTGGATAGGCTGGAATAATGGGCTGAGGTCAACTGCATGAAGTTTAACAAGGCCAAGTGCCGGGTCCTGCACCTGGGGTGCAATAACCCCAAGCAGAGCTACAGACTGGGAGATGAGTGGTTGGAGAGCTGCCAGGCAGAGAAGGACCTGGGAGTGATGGTTGATAGGCGGCTGAATATGAGCCAGCAGTGTGCTCAGGTGGCCAAGAAGGCCAACAGCATCCTGGCTTGCATAAGAAACAGTGTGACTAGCAGGGCTAGGGAGGTGATTGTCCCCCTGTACTCGGCTCTGGTGAGGCTGCACCTTGAGTACTGTGTTCAGTTTTGGGCCCCTCGCTAAAAGAAGGACATCAAGGTGCTTGAGCAGGTCCAGAGAAGGGCGACAAAGCTGGTGAGGGGTCTGGAGAACAAGTCCTACGAGGAGCGGCTGAGGGAGCTGGGCTTGTTCAGCCTGGAGAAAAGGAGGCTCAGGTGTGATCTTATTGCTCTTTACAGATACCTTAAAGGAGGCTCTAGCGAGGTGGGGGTTGGTCTGTTCTCCCATGTGCCTGGTGACAGGACGAGGGGGAATGGGCTAAAGTTGCGCCAGGAGAGTTTTAGGTTGGATGTTAGGAAGAACTTCTTTACCGAAAGGGTTGTTAGACATTGAAACAGGCTGCCCAGGGAAGTGGTGGAGTTACCATCCCTGGAAGTCTTTAAAAGACGTTTAGATGTAGAGCTTAGTGATATGGTTTAGTGGGGACTTGTTAGTGTTAGGTCAGAGGTTGGACTCGATGATCTTGAGGTCTCTTCCAACCTAGAAATTCTGTGATTCTCTGATTCTGTGATTTACTAGACTAAGAGTTGGAATTTTAAAGCTCTAGGTTATTTCTAAATGGAGACAGAGAAGTAGATTAACACTATCAAATTAACAAGCATTTAGCAACTGATTTGTCCAAGAAGTACTCCAGCTCCTAATATTGCAGGATTGGAATGTCTTCAACTTTCATTTATTTTTCTTAACTGAAGCAAGAATATCTATTCCTCCAGTAAAAGAGGTATCACTATTTCTAATTGGCCCATTCCTGTGGTTAACATTTGAGGGTATTAGTGTTTAAGAATGCATAGAAATATGCTCACTTATAAGGTATTGAAATTTTAATATAATAAAGCTTTCATATTTATTTATTTTTTTTAATAAATAAACTTGTACCTGGTGAATCACCATTGCCATTATATTCTACGAAATCATCGATAGTAATACTGCTGAGGTTAATGGAGATTTTAATGTTAACTCTACTGACTATATTGCATGAATAAAGCAAGGTGGGAAATCAACATCTAGTTTTTGCCTTTCTCATAATCATCAATAATAATAATGTATTTAAATAGTAAAGAAAAGTGAAAATACACTTCAAAAATCAATAATCTCAGTAACGGTGCTTGTAATAGAATATGGCTAGCTTTGACCCTCAGAGCTCTGCGAGTCCAGACTCTCAGGAACTAATACTGATTAGTAAACTGAACAAAACCTAATGTGGAAAATATATAGACAATAGTAACCCTAATGTTAGCATGTCCAATAATACATGCAACTTGATTCCACCAGAGGGTTCTGCTAATATCATAAACTGTCTCCAGAACTGAGTTATAATATCAGTACTTGAGAAAAGGAATGATGATTCCAGGGAACAAATGTGTCCCTTGTTGCTGATCATATATTTCTAAGTGAAGCCTGATTTTTCCTTCATTATATCACAATTCAATAAATAAATAGATAAATAAATAAATAAATAATCAACTGGGTTTCACATGCAATTATTCAACTGAAGATCAATTTGTTATTACATATTAAATATGATTTAAACTGTGGCTTACATCAGATTTGAGCAAAACTGCAGAAAGGTATCATTGTATGTTTTCTGGAATGGCTGAACTATTGAAAATGAAATTATTTTATTCAAATTATTATGAATGCAACTTTTGTTATGTAAGAGACATCAACTAACAGCTTTATTTTACTGTATTTGTTTTTGTTGCTTTCTGGTTCTTTTTTCTTTTTACAAACAACTAATTTTCCAATCAAAACAGACCCATTTTGTAATCTGAAGCTGGGTATTTTGTCTACCAATCTGATGTTATTTCATGTTCTGGATTTTAAGGGATTTCCAGTCAGGGCACTCAGTGTGTCTCTTTCTACCAGATACATACATGTTTACAGTCCTCAGAAAGATACCCCTCTAAAGATGTTGTGTCTACCTGATACTAAAGTGAGGCTTCATACAAACTAGTATGGCTTTCATAACAGAGGAATAGAACTGTATTTTGCAATCTGCTCGTCCAGGTAGATAGTTATGAAGAATTTTTGTAGTAGCTCAACAATATTTTTTAATGGAAAGAATTACTCCTCTTCAAACAAAGCAGTATGATCAGGGTTTCTATTATTTTCAAAATTCATATTGCAAAGAAAACCTAGCTAAGGCCTTTACAAGTTAATTTTGATAGATTTTAATCCCCTATCCCCGACCCCACCCCCCAAAAAAAGTAATTGTTGAATGATTCTTGTTTTTATTGTACTCAAAATGTTACTCATTTCTTCTTTTACAAAATGATTGCCATTCTGCTATTCATAAATAGAAATAGAGGGGCTGAGTACTAAGAATAAATTTGTGTGCTCTATAATCTGATGTCTTGAATCCAACAATAATTCCTTTGCTGCAATTGCTATAAACTGATAACAACCCTGAAGTACACGTTTTGTCTTGTTAAATTGTTATAATTTAAAATGCCCCTGTAACTGTGGTATTAAACTTTAATACAAATGTTATTCACTGTTCTTAAGGGTGTTATTAATCATGTACTTTACAAGAAAAAAAAAGTTAATTTAAATATTTCATCTTCTTCCATCCACCCATTAACTAATATGTCATGGACTGAGGTGCCAAGCTCCCACAAAAAGACAGAATACAGGTGTTACCTGGACTAGCTACTTATTTCACTTCAGAAACTTTGAAAAACTTGGGAAGTTACACATTCATGGAAAAAGACTCAGGGGAGGGGGAAAGACGGATCATAATCTACTGATTTTTTCCTCTGTCCTCACCCCAAACTGTAAAAAGCTTCTTAGCAAGACTGTTATATTAACAACTGGTTTCACGGTATCTACACGGTATCTTTTTGTCAGAGATAACTCAGAAGTTTATCTCTGTTTAGGAAACAGCACAATAAGCTCTGCTCCATCTCCTCCTCCCCCTCTTTTTGCTCCTGGGGGAATATGTTCTTGATTTAGCATTCCATTCCATCCCATTGTTTTCCTTTCAGAATAAAGAGGCTATCATACGTATAACATGCAGGAGACTTACATAACTTCTGAAAGTCAACAGTCAAAATGGGCAACTTCTGTTACCTCAGACACATAGTTGACATAATTCTAACTCCTTTCAGGATTATAAGAAAAACAACAAGAACAGAGTATGAAATACTGTATGGTAGTTCATAAAGGCAGAATACAATTAGGAAATCTCATATAGCTATGAATGTGTTAGGTACAGAACTTAAAAGGAAGATTTTTCACAAATGAATCTTTATTTTCCTTACTAATTAATAAACACCATGCTGTGAATAACTGGTGATAAGGTACTAATAAGAAAAATCAATAAATTTACACCCAGGGTCACCGTAATTGATGCTGCAGAATAGAAAAATGTATTCTCCATTGATCCTTTAGCAAACTTCCAACTAAAAAGGAGAGGGAAGAAAGCCAATTACTGTAGTATGCCTCTGAAAATGATAAGATTAAAACAAGCTAATTATGTGTTCTTGAATAACTACAATTTTTGATGAAAGTATGTAGAATGAGGGCATCCTGTGTCTCCAGCACAGAGATATTACTTTTTAACTAATTAAAATGTAGTAATTTTACATTTAACATCTCTTAACCAACAGGCAAACAAATAGTTAGAAAAATCAGACTTTAAAATCTCCCTGAAAAAGACCTTTTGATGTTGCTGTGAACACAGGAAGAATTAAACAAGCTTCTGCAGCACTGAAGATGCTACAGCACTGAAAGCATTTTCATATATGAGCAAACAGCATTTATGGAGATGGACAACAGCCACACAAATAAAATTTGTGGGAAAAGCTGTTCCTTGCTTTCTGTTTTACATAAGTATCATTCCTTCAAGTGATTTCTGCATAGCACCATATATGCAGAACTCTAATGCCTTATATGGCAGTTTTAGCTGTACTGCAGTATGGCTGTAACAGTTTATGTGTGTTCAATACAAAATGCAAACTGCATGTCTCTTTCAAAGATTATATCAGTACATAACAGGCCTCCATTTTAGGGCCAGTTCTCTTTAACTTAGATATAATGACTTGGTTGAAGGACTTGAAGGTATACTAAGTCTGAAGATGACACTAAATTGGGAGGAGCCAATGACTCCCTCGAGGGTAGACAGGCCTTGCAGAGAGATCTTGACAGATTGGAGGGCTGGGCAATCATCAGCCACATGAAGTTCAACAAGAGCAAGAGCCAGATTTTACACCTGGCATGGAGCAACCCTGCTGATACATACAGACTGGGGGTGAGAGGCTGGAGGGAATCCCCACACGAAGGCATTTAAGTGTTCTGTTCAATGGCAAGTTGATTATGAGTCAACACTATGCCCTGGCAGTCAGGAGGGCCAACCATATCCTTGTCTCTTCTCTGAGCTGGTATGGCCTCACCTCGGTTACTGTGTGCAGTTTGTGGTACCACATTATTAAAAGGACATAAAACTCACATCCAAAGAAGGGCTACAAAGGTGATGGAGGGTCTAGAGGGCAGGATGTATGAGGAGCAGCTGAAGACACTTGGTTTGTTTAGCCTGGAGAAGAGAAGACAGAGTAGACCTCATAGCAGTCTACAGCTTCCTCACAAGAAGGAGCAGAGAGGCAGGTGCTGATCTCTGCTTTCCAGTGGTCAACAACAAGACATGAGGGAATAGTATAATATTGCAACAGGGGAGGTTCAGACTGAGTATTAGGAGAAGGTTCTTCTGAGATGTTTACCAAGAGGTTCTCAGGAAAGCTCTCACAGTATCACAGAATCACAGAATTGTAGGGGTTGGAAGGGACCTCAAAAGATCATCGGGTCCAACACCCCTGCCAAAGCAGGTTCCTTAGAGCAGGCTGCCCAGGTAGGTGTCCAGACGCACCTTAAATATCTCCAGAGAAGGAGACTCCATAGCCTCCCTGGGCAGCCTGTTCCAGTGCTCCGTCACCCTCACTGTGAAGAAGTTCTTTCACATATTGGTGCAGAACTTCCTGTGCTCCATCTTCTGGCCATTGCCACAAACCACTCAAAAGAGGTTGGCCAAATCCCTCTGTCTCCTACACTTTAGATATTTGTAAACACTAAAAAGATCCCCTCTCAGTCTTCTCTTCTCAAAGCTGAACAGACCCAGGTCTCTCAGCCTTTCATCAAAGGGAAGATGTTCCAGGCCCTGTATCATCTTTGTTACCCTCTGCTGGACTCTTTCCAGGAGATCCCTGTCTTTCTTGTACCGGGGAGCCCAGAACTGGACACAGTACTCCAGGTGAGGCCTGACCAGGGCAGAGTAGAGGGGGAGGATCCCTTCCCTTGATCTGCTGGCCACACTTCTTTTAATACACACCAGGATCCCATTGGCCTTCTTGGCCACCAGGGCACACTGCTGGCTCACGGACAACCTGTCGTCCAACAAGACGCCCAGGTCCTTCACTGCAGAGCTCTTCTCCAAGAAGGCCATCCCCCAGACTGTACTGATACATGCAGTTATTCCTTCTCAATTGCAGGACTGTACACTAGCTCTCATTAAACCTCATTTGGTTTCTTCCTGCCCATCTCTCCAGCCGGTCCAGGTCTTGCTGAATGGCAGCACAGCCTTCTGTCATGTCAGCCACTCCTCCCAGCTATGTATCATCAGCGTACCTGCTGAGGGTGAACACTAAATATCCCTTTGGTTAGTCTTGGTCAGCTGTCCTGGCTTTGTTCCCTCCCATTTTCTTGTGTACCCTCAGCCTGCTGACTGGCAGGGCAGTGTAAGAAGCAAAGTCCTTAACTATGTGTAAGCACTGCTATGTAACAACTAAAACCTCAGTGTGTTATCAACAAAAATAGAAAACACAACATCATATGAACCTCTATGAAGAAAATTAACTTTATCCCAGCCGAAATCATGACATTCTGGCAATCCAAGTTTGTACCAATTGTCCCTTTTCCTCAGAATGTTTTGTTGTTGTTGTTGTTGTTTTTTTTTTTTTTTGTCTTTTTTTTTTTTTTTCACTTCACAAAAGGAATCAGCTATTCCGAGTATTTTTGTGCTTGTCTTTGTATTCCTTTCTGTATAGGTTGCTACAACAAGAACAAAATATGGGAATTTCTTTTCATCCTTGACAGTTTTTCTTCTGTAGAGAAAGCTATATTCCTTCTATATCACTAGAAGGTATATGATCAAATCAAATATTTCATTAAGAAGAAAAGACATTAGGGCTTATTCCATATTAGCTTTTGTTTGTTTGTTTGTTTTCCCCCTCCAGTATATTCCATTATTTTGAGGATCATATAAGCCCCAGAATATAGGAACTGTTCATTTTTTATTTTTATTTATCAATCTAAAAGATTTTCCCCCATGTATTTCAATAAGTTACAGTATTGTAGAATTATATAAACTAGAACAATGTTCCCACCTGTAGCATGAATATAGCAAACTTGATTGTTATTACAGAAGCAGCAAAGTTAAAACATATTATACATACTCTATTGTTATTAAAAGTTCCCCAAATGCCCTTTGTTTACTGCTATAATATATTCAAAGCAGAGCAATTCTTCATTAGTTGTAAAGGTGTTGGCACTTGCTGCTTTATAGCCAGAAAGAAAAAATAAATCATAAATTACAAGAATGTGTAAAGGAATGAAAAACAGTAATCAAATATATATGTTCAAGCACAAACACAAACCACAATAAGGATACACATACACCTTCTTTTAAATACAAATGTATGTGTTGCCCTTCATTTAAAAAGTTGGTGGAAAGATGTGCATATGCTTATTTGAAAATGTTCATTTTTCAAAAGCATGTTGGATTTCCTAACAATGTATTATAAGCAGTGCTATTTTGGTATTTCAAATGGCAAAAATGATTAATTATTCTAACTGATTAACTATGAGGAATTAAAATTGTTCAGACATTTACTATGCAACAAGTTTTCAAAAAGGACAGATTCCTTTTATAAATCATTACAAACTTACCTTCTAATTGTTGTTAGAATAAAACATTTTGATTCTGCCTTTCTTAGTGTGGAAATGGGAAGAACAGAATTTTTAGGCACTGAATGACAGTCTTTATAGCAACTTACTCCATTAGCATTCAGAATGGCTAACTAAACTCTCTAGAAATCTGGACAGCCAACATTATTTCTCACATTACAACTTCTATTATTAGCTTTTACTTGTATTTATTACTGTAATGGAAGACTAAAAAAGAGGAGGCCCAATTTACAAAGGAATCTACAAATGGAGATATATTATTGGTTCCATCCTAAGGAGCATGCAATGGAGAAGTAACTGATTGAAAAGCAGAAAAGTGGAGAAGGAAAGCAAAAGCAAAGGTGAAGGAGAAGGCAAGGGAATGGAGAGAAGGATCATAAAAAAGTACTTGGTAGAACTCAGGGAAAAGAAGACATGAAGGAAAGGTAGGGAAAAAGATGAACTATGGAGAAGAAAGTCGGAAAAGTTTTTGGCAAATAGTTGTTTAGGAAAGTGTGTAGAAGATCTGAACAAAATGCTCTATTGCTTTGAAACAAGGATCCATCTACCTTAATTTTAAAAGGTGTAGTGAAGCATATGTTCTTGCATATTCTTACCTAATTTAGATGAGGTTATTTGATAAAAATTTATAGAAGAATATACCAGCTTACCAGCTGCCCTGCATTATGCCTTATGATGACCTTCTGCATCAACAAGGGAGTTTTTGCTTTGTTTTGTTTTGTTTTTTTGTTTGTTTGTTTTGTTTGTTTTGTTTTGTTTTGTTTTTTAAGTGGAGAGTTTTCAACTTGATCTTGTAAACATTATTTTTTTTTAATTTAATTTTATTATTTTTTTAATTCAGACCTTGAATTCAGACATTTACATTGTTACCTTGTTAAGCTGAGCCCTTGTACTGAGGCTCTAAAATGTTCTTAGGATGTCTTCATTAAATGGTCTTGTGTTAGCTTTATGTATGTGCAACATCCATCTGCAGATATTGCTCTCCCAGAAAACAAGGTGCAGGTCAAAAGATTTTTTTTTGTTTTTAATTTAATTTCTGACTAACTCCTTCCCACTCTATTATCATTAACATAGTGCAAGCGTCCTGCAATGATCATCGAGTCCAGCTTTTGCCTCCACACAGTTGTTCAAATGCCTCTTGAACTCCAGCTGGCTCCATACAGAAGCCATGAGCCAGCACTGTGCCCTGGTGGCCAAGAAAGCCAATGGGATCCTGGTGTGCATTAAAAGGAGTGTGGCCAGCAGGTCAAGGGAGGGGATCCTCCCCCTCTACTCTGCCCTGGTCAGGTCTCACCTGGAGTACTGTGTCCAGTTCTGGGCTCCCCGGTACAAGAAAGACAGGGATCTCCTGGAAAGAGTCCAGCAGAGGGTAACAAAGATGATACAGGGCCTGGAACATCTTCCCTTTGATGAAAGGCTGAGAGACCTGGGTCTGTTCAGCTTTGAGAAGAGAAGACTGAGAGGGGATCTTTTTAGTGTTTACAAATATCTAAAGTGTAGGAGACAGAGGGATTTGGCCAACCTCTTTTGAGTGGTTTGTGGCAATGGCCAGAAGATGGAGCACAGGAAGTTCTGCACCAATATGTGAAAGAACTTCTTCACAGTGAGGGTGACGGAGCACTGGAACAGGCTGCCCAGGGAGGCTATGGAGTCTCCTTCTCTGGAGATATTTAAGGTGCGTCTGGACACCTACCTGGGCAGCCTGCTCTAAGGAACCTGCTTTGGCAGGGGTGTTGGACCCGATGATCTTTTGAGGTCCCTTCCAACCCCTACAATTCTGTGATTCTGTGATTCCATACCATATGGCATCATGCTCAGAAATAAAAGCTGGGATAAAGAAGGAGGAATTGAAGCACATCAGAGTGATGGTGTTTGTCTTCCCAAGAAACCATTAGACATGATCATGCCCTGCTTTCCTAGAAGTGACTGAACATCTACCTGCTGATGGTAAATAGAGAATTAATTCCTATTCTTTCATGTTCATGCTTTGCTTGCATGAACAATTTTTACAGTCTTTATCTTAACCCCTGAGTTCTCACATGGGTTTTTACAGTGTATTTTTCTGATTATCTTTTCCATCCTACATGGAGAGAGTGAGCAAGTGGTTGTGTGGTGCTCAGCCCCCTGCCAGGGTTAAAACACAGTACAGAAAAACACATAATTTCTCTCATAAGTCCAAACAGGCATGAGTAAGTCAAAAGAAATGATCATTTATACTGTGAAACATGATATGCCCTATTCCACTTAGTAATTAAAAAGAATGAGATAGAGATATTAAAAACCTCTTTCCCATTTGAGACAAGGTTTTTTATCTACATCTTATAATCCCATACATGAAGTTTGAATATATAAAAAGAAAATTTTAATATGCTCCCAATTTTCCTTTGGAATTTTTTGTAAAAAATAACTTTGCTATATATTTCATATTGTCCCTCTTACTTCTGCAACCTGAGGATTACCTCAAACCCATCTCAAGTATATTAACTTTTATTTTTGATAGGATGAATCTAGTCCACTTGATCTGATATAAGTAAATCAATATTTGGCAGCATAGAACAATTTTTAATATTTCAATATTTATTTCTCATCATGGACTTTGATGAATCTAATTCATAACCATTATTCTTATAGAAAATTTGGTCAAAACCCACAGAAATTTAATCAGAAATCATGTCCTTGAAAATCTTTTTTAAAACAGGTTAACATGCATCCAAAATAATCCTAATTTTTACTCTTTGCCAAACTCGCTAATATTTCCAGTGATGCCCTCCAGTACTTACCAACATTTAAAGGCTCAGGAATATTAATCTCACAAAACATATCTCTGTAATTGGCACTAATAGACACACCGATTTGCAGAGTGTAACCTACCAAGTCATGCCTAGAAGTGCTCCTTCAATGTCAATTTTGAATGAGAAGAGGTTGAATGCATGCAGCAAAACTGACTGTCACTATACAGGGGTGAAGGACAAGACTTTGGTCTCCAGGGTGAACTATATGTCAGGATGCTAAAACAGGAAAATTAAAAATGGAAAAATACAATTTTCCTCTATATGCCACTTGTGAGTTAACACAGATGTCAGGAAAATGATCACTTTATATTTCCTCTGGAATCCCCTGTAACAATGCCACCACCCCCACTCTCTTTCTGTCACTTTTGATTACATCCAGAGTCTAGTCTTCTCTCTTTTTTTTTTTTTTTTTTTTTTTGCCTCAAGATACTCTACCAATCATGTTAGACTCTTTTATCCATATCTCCTGCAATTATTCTATACTTTCTTCTACAATGTTTAGAATCAATGGTTATCAATGACCCTCTTACAGATTGGCTTTCAGGCTATTACCATCTCTTCTGTACCTGCTTCCACTTCTATACCTGCAAGAAGATAGCTAACAACAAACAACTTTGAAAGACATAATAAAGGTAATATAGCATAAAGGAAGAATTTTCTCTCTGTCTTTTCATTTATTTGTTGTTGATTTTTTTTTCCTTAGATTTTAATCCCTGTTGGACAGGACACTCAAAAACTTCTGAATACTACAGACAATGAAGAAAAATAGAATTTTAAGAATGACAACATCATACAAAACAGAATTTTATTTCATGTGTTCTCTCTCTTTTGACTGTAAGAGTTTGCTTAAAGATGCACTTATGTGTGCAAAGGAGGAGGCTGATACTTTCTCACTACTACCAACAGGAATTCAGACGATAGGCAGAAGATGGTCAATGGGTATTTCAGGTGGAACATCCTGAGTGTTGGATCTTCTTGTAGTGGAATATATCTCTTAGTATACATCACCAAATTTCACTGTACTTTTACATGGTGAGGTCATTAGTCTATATTAATTTGGAACATATTTTCAGAAATTAAAGATGGTATTAATGCAAAGTGATACAACCATTAGTGATACATTGAGAAACTGATACAATATTATATACTCTGTTGGTTTTGTTTGTTTGTTTTCCATTTCATTAAATATGAAAAATCTAAGCACTTTCTAAGAGAACTTGTAATTGCTATATGACTGGACAGGAGTTGTGTTTCTTTCTCTTAATTCCTGACATTTCTGTCATGAATTGTCATGTCATGTTCAGCTCAGTCACATTAGTTCATAATGTGAGACAACAAACATGACACAGTATGTCACAATAACCCAGATAATATGTCAGAAAATTTTAGGGCAATAAATAAATAAATAAATAAATAAATAAATAAATAAATAAATAAATCTTTTGGTCTGGACATTCTTCTTCCCTCCCCCCCAAAAAGGAAAATAATTGAAATTATATTAAATTATTAACAACTGCAACTGAAACATTTTAAAGTTTTTTTGTTTGTTTGTTTGGTTTTGTTTTTTTGCTTGCTTTGAATGGAATGTTTATACATATTTCACAAGCAAATGACAGCTAATAGAAAAGGGAGAGGGGGGACACAGTTAAATGTAGCTTTTAATATTGAAATTTATTTAGTCTTCTTTACAAAATTCATTCAAGATGCTATACAGACAGGCAGGCACAGCATTTATTTCTCAATCAGATCTTGATTATATCCAGTTTTGAAGAGAGACTGTTTAAAGTTTAAGCACTTTAAGTGATCCGGTCAAGGTTATAGCGTTAGCCTGTGTGTTGAATTTATTTTGGAGTTTGACACACTTCAGTTTCCCTGTATACCATGGTGCTTATCTATTTCTGTTTTAAATCAAGAATCAACACATCATGGTATAAAGTATACCAGAACACTATGTACTGAAAAATGAAAGCACCAGATGCTTGATGTAAAATGTAAAACCTGTCAAAAAGAGTCATATAAGAGTTACCTTTTTAAGAAGTTTTAGTATATAATCTGCCTTATTCCAGGTTTCTCTTACATAAATTATAAAAGGCAATACTGTAGACTAAAGCCGTTTACAATTTACAGGGACCATTTTGTTGTCAACTGGTACTCTTTTCCTGTGTTTTTCATTATTAGGGGAACCAATTAAAACATACTTAGACTGTACCACATATGCTAAGTACGTAATTTGTAGAAAAATTTTATCTGTCCATTACCTTTATTCTACTGCATTTTCTTCCCATGTCTTCACATTTTTTCCTGTTAATAAGAATTTTGTGTTAAAACCGGCATGTTGAAAAGCCTGACATGAGAATTCTCAAACTGTCTTAACTAGATTTTGGCATTTAATAAGCTGTAAACTGCTGAAGCTATTTGCAGATGAAGTCTCATTTTTGTCCATCAGCAGGGTGCTGGGAGTATAATTAATTGAGTGAAAGTTAAAAGACAGACAGCATGGTTACATTTATGCAAATATTGCAGGAGAACATCTAACAAAAAAGAAAAATAGCTTGTAACTGATTGGTTTGGTTTTGGACCAAAATCCACAGGGTTCATTTATACACTGCAGATTGTGCATATGACAATTAAGACCAATAGTGATAGTTTTTCGTGTTTTTTTTTTTTTTTTTAATATACTTTCTGCAATAGAAAAAAACAAACAAACCTCAACAAAAACAATAATAGAAAAACAAAATCTTCACTAACAGTCAAAGTTCCAAATCCAGTGAGACAATTCTATTTCTGTTTTACTGCTCATGAATGTTTAAATAGATTTAAAAACAGTATTACAAAAAATCATATGATACATATGCCTTCAACCATATGCCAGTCTCTGCTGTTTATTTCTTTTATTCATATCCCAGTCACATGTATCCTGGTGCACCAAAGATTCTATTTAATTAAAATTAGTTAAAAGCTTAAACCACAGAGATCAGGACAGCTGCTATAGGTGTTAACTTGGGTTCTGCACAGGGTGATCAGAAGCTCTTTCATGTATTATATTTTATATCATATTGTCTTATAAGGTGTTTGGTTGATTTTGTTTGTTTGTTTGTTTATCTCCTGGCTGCAGCTGTGTATTGCTAAGACTAAAAGTATCAAAAATGAATATTTAGGTTGGAGCACTTTCCATATAACTTTTTATAACTTTGGAGCTTGTATTTTATATTTACAAGATAATAATTTCAACCTTGTTCATTGATTTTAGACTGCATGAAGAGTACAGCAGATAAAACTTGCAAAGTGGTTTTCCTAGGGCATTTGAACTCCAGATCCTCTTTTGTCTTTCATGTAACTTAGACATCTAATTCCAATGGGTAACAATTGGCCAACAGTTTAGCTTTATTAGGCAATGAAAGTAGTCTATTATTTATGGTAAACATAACATGCATATATTTCTTCCAACCTCAACATGCCTGGATTTTATAGATTCTTCCAATATTTGACAGTGTTGTCAAATATGCTATAATCATGTCATCCTAAAACTTTAAAGTTGGAAGACTGTACCATTAGGAAATAAGTTACTCATTCTTTTCTGTATTTGTATCAACAGGAAAATAAACACCTATTCATATAAAAGTTTCTTTAAACTGCTTGGCAATGCGAAGTAGCTTTAGACAACTTCTTTAAGTGACACTTAGTGCACTGTGTTGGGAATTTCATCAAGCACCTACTCAACATAGGCATTGGAGTCTGGAAGACCAACTGTATTCAGATACCTTACCTAAGCTTGCTTCAAGTAAAATTATAATGGAAGGCTGTTTCATGAGATAGAAACACTTCTCTTTGAAGTCTTTGTTTGATTGTTTAATTCAAGGCAATAGCTATTAAACTGAAATTTCTGAATGCAAAGAAACATATAAATCTATATTTCAGTGTCTTAAGGCAAGATTAACATCCATTGTTTCTGAATGCAATTGTGAAATAGTGATAACAAAAACAAAACACAATGGAAAGTACACAGAGAAAGAGGAGATACTACAAATCAGGCCTGACACTAACGTTAACTTCATACTTTCCTGTATGTCAGAATTTTATTGTTAAACATTCAAGATCAGGCCTTTCTGTAGTTTAGGTTAACTACTAAACACTACATAATTAGTTTAGGTTAACTACTAACCAGCAATCAATTAGCTAATGTGTATCACTGAAAGTGATCGCTTGTCAGGTGTCTAATAGCTATTGAGTCTGTCCTACCACTAGCTATAAGAGCATCCATCAATATATTAATGATATATATTTAAAAAAGTAGAATATGTCAAACATGCCAATTGCTTGGTATACAATAGAAATGCAGTGATCAGACAATGGTGATTCTGTTGCTGTCTTAAAATATTAAGGATAAATCAGTGCTGTGTCTTTGTATATTATGTTTCTTTTTAATTTTTCACCATGAGTTATAAAAACTATTCCTCTGAAAAGTATTTTCAACATGAACCTGTGGGGAAAAAAAAAAAAAAAAAAAAAAAAGAGAGAGAGAGAGAGAAAAAAAAAAATCCACAGTTATTTAAAAAGAAGAAGAAGAAGGAGAAGGAGACAAAAACCCTTCTGTATATCTTTCATGGTTGCCTGCAATGAACAATAACTGGAAAAATCAGCAGCTAAAAAGTAGTAATTTCCCATGAAGTTTATTTACTTTTTATAACTATGAATTCTTTCAGGAATTAGGAGGAAAGCTCCACAATGTGACTATCTGATGTACCTATTGCTTTCATAATTATTAAATTAATACTTCAATTTTTTGTCCAATAACCCATCTGTATAACTCAAATATATCAATCAGCAATGAGCTGATTGAATAAAAGGAAAAAAAAAAAAAAAAAGAGAAATCAGGACTTTAAAATGGTATTTATCATAAATGTTATTTATCATATTATAGTCTATGAAGTGCTTTTCCACTATTTTTTAAAGTTTCTTACTCAACAAAAGTAAGAAAAATGAGTAAATAAACCTTTTGCTATTCTGTCCTGTGGGATAAATACCAGTTAAAACTATTGAAAAGAAGATCAATAAAATTCTAATGGTTGTGATTCAGTCAAGTTTATAGCTCTTCAGGAAACCTCATGCAATGAAGTAAATACATAACCACTTCTAACACTGTTGTCCGCCAAAATAACTCTACCACCGTGCATTATATAAAGTTATGTGCAAGGCATCATAAGCACCATTAAATACTACACTTGTGGGAATTATTGGACTCTTTACTATAGATGACAGTATATTCTGGTAAATATGAAGTTGACTACAATGTATGATATTTTCCTAAAGTAACTACAGAATAGTTTAACTTGATGACCCATCTGACATGCTACCATTTAGAATGTAATATGATATAAACATTATTTAAATTCATTCCCCCTTTTTATCAACTAACAATCCGAAGCAGAGGATTTTCTGTAATGGTACCTTCTGTCTCATTGTAAAATAAAATTTAAATTGTTTGTTTTGTGTGTAAAAAACATATTTGTAAAGTCTTCTTAGCCAACAGAAAAAGATATATGGAGAAGAAACATGTATAGCAATAGGAGAAAGATAATAAACATAAAAACACAATCAAAAAATAAAAAGTTATTCAGTAACTCATAATCTGGAATAGAACAGAAGAATAGAATAGAATAGAATAGAATAGAATAGAATAGAATAGAATAGAATAGAATAGAATAGAATAGAATAGAATAGAATAGAATAGAATAGAACAGAACAGAACAGGTTGTTCAGAAGGGACTTACAAAGATCATTGAGTCTGACAACTTGAACGCTTCAAGACTAAACAAAAGTTAAAGTGTATTATTAAGGTCATTATCTAAAATGCCTCTTGAATATCAACGATTAAAGCAAGGTTCAGTAGGTCTAGAACTGACTCTACACTCCAAGTAATAGGTTAATTAAGAGGTTAATTTTGTCTACTTGACAAAAATCCAGAAACATAAGCTTTTTCTGCCAGTAAAAAGCAATGAAATTTTGGATTATGTTGCATGATTAACAAATCATGTACACTAATCTAAGAAATTGTGAATGAATGCAAGAATAACAGAAAAAAAATGCCAGAAAATTAATTAATCCTTATTTTCTACTCTTCTCTATTTTGCCTTTTTTTTTTTTTTTCTCATCTTTAGGATTTCATATAGTCTCACATTTGAATTTGAACAACAAAATCAGAAATTTTGAGCTGGTGTCTTGTGAGAAAAAAAAAAATGAGAAAAAAATGATTCCTTCTTTTAAAAAGAAAAAAAAAAATCTAAATAAAAGAGGATTTTGCATTTTTAAAATAATTTAACTTACCAGAAAATATAAAGAAACTGTAAACCCATTTTCTAGTTAATATAAAGTTATTAATTTTTAGCTATGTGTTTGTCCATCTTAAATTTATCTCTGTTTTTATCTATTCTATCTTCCCGTCTTAAGTTATGGCTAGAATTGTAGTTTATGTTGTTGTTTTTGACTGAGATCAATATATTTAGAAATCAACTGAAAGATGTAATATAGAAGATGTGTATAAAAGCATGTTTCATTTTGGGCTGGAATGTCTTGGTCTTTGAATGTGACTGAAAACCTTATATTGAAAAAACTTTGCTGACAAACAGTGAGGTGCAATTTTTGAGAAAATGGTAATATATATGAAGAAAAGTTCTAGTTACTAGTGTGAAATATGTTCATCTGATTCGTGTCAGTATGGAACAATGCTAGGGCCACATAGTATGATGAATGTGACCTTCTGTCTTATATACCCTTGTATAACCACAAGTCTAAGAAAAACAGAGTGGTTAATGTATATAGTACTTGTATCTTGCAAAGGAATGTTTTAGCAATACGTGTCAATAGAGAGCTTGAAGGGAAATGTCCTTGTAGGCTTTTCCTTGAAGTCTCTGATATCTGGGGGGGGGAGGGGGGGGGGTTCAGAATAACTGCTAACTATTATGACTATTGCATGGGACACTATGCAAGTTTCCAAGTTTCTGATATCTGGCCAGGAGATTAAGGAGACGGGGACAGCTGAAGAACAACTAAAAGACAAAGCTTGCAGGGGACGCTGCACAAGTCTCTGACATACAGCCAGGTTGGACAAAGGAGAAGGACAAGAGAGAGGAAGACTATGAGCCTTCCTTAACAGCATGTGAGACCCCTTAACAGCACGAGAGACCCCTAGAAGTCCCCAGAGGGACCACCGGAGACTGATACACATGCTCCAGTAGGAGGGTTTGGATTCCGGAAACTAATTATGATAACCCTGTTTTTTTTAGAAGTAGTAATGAATATGTATTAGCTTAGGAGCATAAAAATCAGCTGCTTGATGTAACTGGTGTGCATCTTGGTGGAGCAGAGACTCCCAGCGCACCCAACACTGTTTGCTTACCTCTATTCCTTTAATAAATTGTAAACTTTGATTATAGTCCTATTTTGAAGACTGAGCCATTTATTACACTAGTAAATCATAGAATCATATAATCATGGAATCATAGAATGATAGAATGGCTCAGGTTGGAAGGGGCCTTAAAGATCATCTAGTCACAACCCCCCTCCCACCCTCCCCAGTATATCAAGTTGCTCAGAGCCTCATCCCACCTCCAAGGATGGGATATCCACAACTTCTCTGGACAATCTTTTCCTCTGTCTCACCACCCCCTAAGTGAAGAACTTCCTCCTAACTTAAATTTTCCCTTTTAGTTTTAAACCATTCCCATTCCTCCTGATTGAGCAGCATCTTCTTCAGGCTGAACAGCTCCAGCCCTCTCAGCCTTTCTACATAGAAGAGCTGCTCCAACACCTTGATCATCTTTGTGGCCTTCCTCAGGACCTGTTCTAACATCTTCACATCCTTCTTGGGCTGGGGGGCTCCAGGTCTGTTCACAGTGGGGCCTCACAAGGATAGAGTAGAGGGGGACAATCACCTCCCTTGACCTGCTGGCCACTCCTCTGTTGATGCAGTCCAGGATGCAGCTGGCCTTCTAGGGTGCAAGCACACACTGCTGGCTCATGTTGAGCTTTTTGTCCATCAGAACCCCCAAGACCTTCTATGCAGGGCTGCTCTCACTGAGTTCTTCTCCAAGTCTGTACTCATGTCTGGGATTGCCCTGGCCCAGGTGCAGCACCTTGTACTTTGACTTGGTTGAACCTCATTAGGTTCACGTGGGCCCGCTTCTCAAGTTTTTTTCAGGTTCTTTTGGATGGCACCCCTTCCTTCTGTTTTATCAGCTGCATCACTCAGCTTGCTGTCACCTGAAAGCTTGCTGAAGGAGCACTCAATTCCACTATCTATATCATTGATAAAGATATTAAATAGCACCGGACTGGGGACAGATCATTGAGGGCACCACTTGTCACTGTCCTCCACCTGGACAGAGAGCCATTGACCACTACTCTCTCCCTAAGAGATCATTATAAAAGGAGAATATACTGTAAGTCCATATTCAGAGTATATCACATCACTAGTACATGTATAGTTTTCATGAAACTCAAACACTTTTTATGAGTTTACATTATCATAATAGCAATCCTAATTAATGAATTGTGTGCTGTGTCATCAGTGCAGTCTTATAACTCTTTCTGTTAACAATAAAGTTTGGTAGAATGCCAAAAGGAAATCACAAGAACCATTATCCCTTTCACTATTTATTCAGACAGTGAAGCATATCGGCACAGGAAAGTACACTTACCTCCCGAAGATCTTTCTGATAGTAGATATCTTTAATGTGCACAAATCCATGCATTTTACAGAACAGGGAACAATGTTTTTTTGTTCAGGAATACTACATGAAAACAAGTCCAGCGATTCAGCTTCCATTTCAGGCATTCTGTCTATTCTAATCAATAAGAATTGTGTTACCCTGTTTTAGAAGAATGATATCTTATAAATAAGAAATGAGCTCAGAGTGGCATGTGTTTTGATAGTCTCCTGTTTGGAAATACTGCTGTACCACTTTTTACAGACCCAACACAGTGTCATAGAAGGGTGTATACTTTGTGCATCTGGCTGAACCCTCACTTGCACAAATCTGAATCAGACATGGCATAAAGATGGGAATAAAGCTCTGGCATAAAGATGGAATAAAACGCCCATTATCATGATTTTTCACCTGAACTAGTAACATTTACAGAAACATCTTGATTCACAATTAATGGTGTTATGAGCCCAGACATCATTACATAGCAACCATTTTCATAAATTCCTCAATCCACTGAATATTTCAAACACTTAGAGCACTTAAGTTACATTCTTTAAGTTTAAAAGAATTTTAAAGCTTTTAAATATCTGAAAGATTTAGATTTCACCATTTAAACATCTGAAAATCACTTTGCAAGTGTGACTTTTAATTATTTATTTATTTACTTATTGTTTCTTTATTAAAACATTTAAAAATCTGGAAATCACTTTCAAAATATAACTTTACTATAAAGCAATTCCAACCTGAAATATAGCCAATGAAGGCTGCCACTATACTGAACAAACAGGTCCTTCCAAAGGTACTTCATCCTGTGAAAGTGCCCATTACTTTATACCATCCTTTCCTAAGTATCAGCTGATAATGCTCCTGTGTTAAACACTTCTGACTGGTATGCTGTTCTAGGTAGGATGGATCTGTCTTGAACAGGAAGAACACTGCTTAAACTTTGCAGTATTCTCCAAAATGGAAAACACAAAGTTCCCCTTCCTTATCATGGGAGTCCATCAAACAGTATATATTCACTTCATTCAATGTAAATTTATTCTTCAGCATACTAGATAAGTCAATAGAAGTTTTCTTTTTCTTTTTCTTTTTCTTTTTCTTTTTCTTTTTCTTTTTCTTTTTCTTTTTCTTTTTCTTTTTCTTTTTCTTTTTCTTTTTCTTTTTCTTTTTCTTTTTCTTTTTCTTTTTCTTTTTCTTTTTCTTTTTTTTTCTTTTTCTCTTTCTTTTTCTTTTCCTTTTCCTTTTTTGTCTTTTTCTTTTTTGTCTTTTTCTTTTCCTTTTTTTTTTTTTTTTTTTTTTACAGGTTACATGTATACGTAGCAAAAAAATGTGAAATGTGAAATGTGAAATGTGAAATGACAGGTAGAAGCCATATGGGAGACATATTCAGATTCTTTAAGAAATTGAAAGATACTGATTTTGCAACTACAAAATATCAATGCATTTATATGCTTCTCCTACTATAAAGCATATTGTAAATACTGTTCAACTGCTTTTTGTTTCAAAGAAAATTGAGTTAATCACCAGTTTTGAAAGGTACAATTGAGGTAAAGTTTAGGAATTACTCTGGAGTTTGGAATTATCTGAGTTTGAACTGCTTCATTTCTCAAGGATTAACATTAATTCCTTTTATTATTATTTATTATTATTATTATTACACCTAAAGGCTGTAGGAAAAAATAAATAAATAAAAAAGAGGAGTAACTAAAAGAAGCATCCACAGTAGGGAGCAAGACCTAACAGTTTTTACTGATCTTGGCTTTTTCTTCCATGTTCCAACCAAATGAAAAAGATGCAGGTGCAACCAGGAAGAGCAGGTGATCAAAACATACTGTTATTGTGATGGGAAAAGTAAGATCTTCTGTTCATAATGTATTCTCAAGGCATCTTGGTGCGTCTGTTATATATTTATAGGCAGTGTTGATTTCTGCCAGGAATTTTAAAAGAATGTAAAATTCTGAATTTATACAGCTTAAAGGGGATATTCAACAGCTTTCTTGTTTTGGGTTTCTGTGTCTGGAATCTTAAACTAAAGAGTCCACTAGTGCAGTTAATATTCAGTAACAGAAGCAAGACATCTGATTATAGACTGATTATTCAGCAACAGTAATATAGTGAAAGAAGAGTGTGGAAGACATGCAGAGAGACGTCAGTATAAAAAATGTCACATTATATTCAGACATCTCTTCAGTTCTTTTACTTTCTATATGGTTGTTCCCAGTACTGCTTATTCTTATCATCTTACTAACCATCTACTGAACTAACTGAGAGGCTTATCCAAACCAGTCAGTACTATTTTATGTTGTAAAACAGTGGGTATTTAGAAATGAGCAATATTTGATCCAGTATGTTGATGCAAGCAGGGAAATATCTTCTCAAACCTTTAATATAAAAAATGTGGCTGCTGTAAGGAAAGGTTGCTGAAAGGGATGAGGCTAGTATAATGTCCCTAAACAGCATCTTCAATTACACACACTGTAGCCTGCTAGATTGACTAGACTGGACTAGATGTAGATCAGACTACAACTGGACTAGATCTGGATAAGGCTAGATCTCATCTTTCTTTTGAGCACTATTAACTCTTACACATAAGAAATTAATCTGTAATTTCCTAAAGAAAATATGAGCTACAGTTTCATAACATACAGTTTCATAACAGTTTCATCAATAAATACAATTTCTTGACTCCAGCAGTCACACTAGTCACACTATATAAATTAATCACGTGTTCTGCTCTTGCTATTCCTACTCTCACCTCATTTTCTTAACCATTCCAGAGTCAGTAAAGTCATGTTTTCTTTCCCTTTCTCTCCTTCTGGCTCTAAAATGCTTGCATTTGCGATTGTTTATTAGCTTTAGTGGGATGAATTAAAAATGCCAGATGTGCACCCAATAGCTTGATGATATGGGCACGTCTCTGGGAATTAAGAAAAAACCTAAACCACATCCTATACTCCTCAAATTCTTTGCAATCATTCTTATTCAATCATTAGGTATGAATTAGTATCTACTTCACAACCTTCTTTAGTGAGCCGAAGTGTCAAGTGCAAGACAAAGGCAAGTTCAGGATCCTGCACCTAGGGAGGAATAACCTCATACACCAGTACAGGCTGGGGACTGACCTGTTGGAAAGCAGCTCTGCAGAGGGAGACCTGGGAGTCCTGGTGGGCAGCAGGTTAATCAGGAGCCAGCGATGTGCCCTTGTGGCCTTGAAGGCAATGGTATCCTGGAGTGCATTACAGAGTGTTTCCAGAAGGTGGGAGGAGGTGATCCTCCCCCTCTACTCAGCCCTAGTGGGGCCTCACCTGGAGTACTGTGTACAGTTCTTGGCTCCCCAGTAGATGAGGGACATGGAGCAAGAGCTACAAGAGCAAGAGCCACAAGAGCAGGTCCAGCAAAGGGCTACTAAAATGATGAGAGGACTGGAGCATCTGCCATACAAGGACAGGCTGAGAGACCTGGGCCTGTTTACCCTGGAGAAGAGAAGACTGAGAGTGGATCTTATCAATGTGTATAACTATCTGAAGGGAGGGTGTCAAGAAGATGGGGCCAAACTCTTTTCAGTGGTGCCCAGTGACAGGAAAGTGTCAAGAGGCACAGACTGAAACACAGGAAGTTCCAGCAAAATATGAGAAAATACTTTATTTTATTTATTTATTTTTAAAATTCTATTTATTTATTTATTTATTTTACTACGAGGGTGACAGAGCACTGGCACAGATTACCCAGAGAGGCTGTGGGGTCTCCTTCTCTGAAGATGTTCAAAACCTGCCTGGATGCGGTCCTGTGCAATGTGTTCTAGGTGGGAGGAAGTAGACTAGATGATCTCCAGAGGTCCCTTCCAACCTCAACCATTCTGTGATTCTGTGATCCACTCAGCTATGCCAAATGTACATCACTGCCAAAAGTGATTTCAGGATCATATATTCTCACATGTATATAAATAAATAAAAAATCATAATAATAAAATGCTGCCAGTACAATTCTGAACAATTCAGGAATAAGCCTGTTCTGGGAGCTGTTCTCATCAGCTGGTTATAGTTACCCTGCTTAGAGACAAAGACATTTTTTATTTTTAGACAAAGACATAAGTTATTTCTTGCTAGTTGACCTCAATCCAAGAAAACAGTCCTAGTTTAACTACTATAAACATAGCTATAGAGGCTGAACAGAGTGTTTTTCAATTAAACACAATGACCACTTGCTGTATGCCACACTATCTAATTTCATTCATTTTCCTCTGAAATTTTTAAAAACAATTCAGAATGTATTACAGGCCATTTTCTTGGCAAATTTAGCTCTTAACTATTTAAAATGACTGTCAAATTATAATAGCACCTGGGTTATGAAACAAGGTAAATGACTGATCTTTGGCGCTGTGATTCAAAACCCAAAGAAAGATAATTTCTAAGATACATCTTAAAAGAATTTCTCTGGGGGTGAGATTTTCTGTCTAAATTTTGAAAGAGAGGATTTTAAAAAGGATAGTCTTGTTGTTTATGGTTCTTATCATCCAAGTGGCTTAAATGTTGTTCCTTTATCCAGATCATTAAGGGTCTTTGTATCTTTTGCATTATTTAAGGTAGGAACTAGTAGTATTCATTGAAATGGTGCTCAGACTACATTTACCTTACTAAATAAAAGTGACAGGAACATTGTCTATGAGAGGGGTAGTGGGTACAGGCCAAGAATATGACAGAGAACATAATAACAATTAATCACTGGAAAATCCTGAGACAATGTTTGTTTGAAATCTGCACACAACCTGTTTTATTTACTAGTGTACTGGCATAAAAATATAGTCATCCAGTTCTCTCTGGGACAAAATCTGTCACACACTATGGAATGCATCTTGCTCTACAGGTCTTATAAGAATAAGGAATATTGGTAAAATGTGGAAGGGGACAGAGGAGACATGTTAACTAATGTGCACCAAGTTTTAGCAAGTACTGTGATCTTTCCTTCCTCATGAACTGATAGATATAGAAACACAGAATCATAGAATGTCATGGTTTGGAACGAACCTTAACGATCATCTAGTTCCAACCACCCTGCCACTGGCAAGGATGCCACACACTAGATCTGGTTGCCCAGGGCCTCATCTAACTTGGTCTTGAACACCTCAAGGGATGGGGCATCCACAACCTCTCGGGACAACCTGTTCCAGTGTCTCACCACCCTCCAAGTGAAGATCTTCCTCCTAACCTCTAATCTAAATCTCCCTAATCCTATCATTACCTACCCAAGTAAAAAGTCCTTCTCCATCCTTTTTATAAGACCCCTTTAAATTTTGAAAGGCTGCGATGAAGTCACCCCAGAGCCTTCTCTTCTTCAGGCTGAACAGACCCAGCCCTCTCAGCCTTTCTACATAGAAGAGCTGCTCCAACACCTTGATCATCTTTGTATCCCTCCTCTGGACCCATTCTAATATCTGCACATCCTTCTTGGGCTGGGGGCTCCAGGTCTGTTCACAGTGGGGCCTCACAAGGATAGAGTAGAGGGGGACAATTGTAATACACAATAAATGTTTGTTCATTGTCTTTTGTATTATAAAAACAAGGAGTTCTCTTTGAGGAACGGGAGTTGTGAAAACTCCCTGCTGAAGTAAGGAGCTGTATAATGCTTTGCTAGACACTATGAAAATTCTTTTGCTTAATGTAACAAAATAGAGAACCCCCTCCCCTTCTCTCCTTCTGCATCTCAGTAGCCTCTTTTGTTAAAAAAACACTGCTGCAAAGTTCATGTAACCATCTCCTGATAAGTTGTTAAACTAGTGTATCAACATCTTGCCTTCCTGTCTCACGCTGGGCCAACATGACCAAATAAAGAAAGAAGTTGAGCCACAACGCTGAGGAAGACTACGGCCTTCATCTTCACGACCACCAGTGGGACAGAGACGACCCCCTAGCAACAGTGCGCGCAGTCGCAGAATACACCAGGATGTGCTGCGTAATCCTGAAATCACCAAGATATAAAAAGGGACCGTGGGGGGTGGTGAGGTGCGCGCCGTTGGTGGAGCCGAGACTCCCCGGCCACCCAGCGCTGTTTTGCTTGCTGTTGCTTACTCAATAAATTCCTTTCTATTATTAATGCAATGCTCTCTGAAAATTAATTAAGGGGGCAACTTATAACAAATTTGGTGCCGTGACTCGGATGAAGGCAATCTGATTGAAAGACCTTCGGAGGGGACGCCCCGCTGATTTCAGCGGCCTTCGCTAGGACTGCTTTCATTCAAATCCTTCACCGACGAACCCTAAATTCGGCAGCAAGCAAATAAAGCCGGCAACCCCTAGTAATCTTTGTGCACAAAGACTTACTGAGGGAGCACTTGATCCCACTGTCTATGTAATTTATGAAGATATTAAATAACGCCAGTCCAAGGACAGACCCCTGAGGTGCACCATTTGTCACCGGCCTCAACTTGGACATAGATCCATTGATCACCACTGTCTGGGTGCAACCTTCAAGCCAACTCATACACTGAATAGTCTACCCTTCAAATCTATATCTCTTCAATTTGGAAACTAGGGTGTCATGTGGGACTGTGTCAAAATGTCAATGTCATCCAGGTAGATAACATTGGTTGGTCTTCCTTTGTCAAGTGATACAATCACTCCACCGTAAAAAGACACCAAACTGGTCAGCCATGATTTGCCCTTGGTGAAGCCATGCTGGCTGCCTCATATCACCTCTTTGTTTTGCATAGACATCTGGATGGACCTTGATAAGCTGGAATGGTGGTCTGAGAAGAACCTCATGAAGCTCAACCAGGAAAAGTATGAAATCATGCACCTGGGCAGGAACAGCCCCAGGAACTAGTACATACTGGGGGCTACTCAGCTGGAAAGCAGCTCTGCAGAGAAGGACCTTTGGAGCCTGGTGGACACTAAGCTGAGTATGAGTCGGCATTCTGTTCTTTCCACTAACAAGGTTAATATTTTTGGTTGAATTAGGCAAAGTATTGCCAGCAGGCTAAAAGAGGTGATTCTTCTGCTCTATTCAGCATTAATGAGGCTGCATGTGAAGTACCACATCCAGTTCTGGGCCCACCAGTACAAGAAAGACTTAGACATACTAGAAAGAATCCAATGGAGGGCTCCCGTGATGATCACAGGATTAGAGAATCTCTGCTATGAGAAGACGCTGAGAGAACTGGGCCTGTTTGGCCTGGAGAAGAGGATGCTCAGGGGGTATCTTATCAATATATAAATATCCACAGGGAAGGTGCAAAGAAGAGAGAGGTATGTTCTTTTCAGTGGTGCACATGGCCAGGACAAGAGGCAGTGGCCACAAACTGGAACACAAGAGGTTCCCTCTAAACATCAGGAAGCACTTCTTTACTGTGTGGGTGACTGAACACAGGAACAGGTTTCCCAGAGAGGTTGTGGAGACCTCTTCCTTAGAGATCTTCAAAAGCCAGCTGCACATAGTCCTGGGCAACCTTCTCTAGGTGTCCCTGATTGAGCAGGGCAATTGGACTAGATGACCTCAAGAGGTCCTTTCCAATCTTAACCACTCTGTGGTTTTGTGATTCTGTGAATGGAGCTTGTAAAGGTTTATAGAATCACAGAATCACAGAATCACAGAATCTCAGAATCTCTAGGTTGGAAGAGACCTCAAGATCATTGAGTCCAACCTCTGACCTAACACTAACAAGTCCTCCACTAAACCATAACACTAAGCTATACATCTAAACATCTTTTAAAGATCTCCAGGGATGGTGACTTCACCACTTCTCTGGGCAGCCCGTTCCAATGCCTAACAACCCTTTCGGTAAAGAAATTCTTCCAAACATCGAACCTAAAACACCCCTAGTGCAACTTTAGCCCATTCCCCCTCATCCTGTCACCAGGCACATGGGAGAACAGACGAACCCCCACCTCACTACAGCCTCCTTTAAGGTATCTGTAGAGAGCAATAAGGTTGCCCCTGAGCCTCCTTTTCTCCAGGCTGAACAAGCCCAGCTCCCTCAGCCACTCCTCGTAGGACTTGTTCTCCAGACCCCTCACCAGCTTCATTGCCCTTCTCTGGACTCACTCAAGCACCTCGATATCCTTCTTGTAGCGAGGGGCCCAAAACTGAATACAGTACTCAAGGTGCAGCCTCATCAGAGCCGAGTACAGGGGGAAAATCACTTCCCTACCCCTGCTGGCCACACTGCTTCTTATACAAGCCAGGATGCTGTTGGCCTTCTTGGCCACCTGAGCACACTGCTGGCTCATATTCAGCCGACTATCAACCAATACTCCCAGGTCCTTCTCTGCCAGACAGCTTTCCAACCACTCATTTCCCAGCCTGTAGCGCTGCTTAGGGTTGTTGTGCTCTCAAGTGCCGCACTCGGCACTTGGCCTTGTTGAACTTCATACAGTTGGCCTCAGCCCATTAGTCCAGCCTATCCAGATCCTCCTGCAGAGCCTTCTTTCACTTTTGTCATAGAAGGAGATCAAGTTCGTCAAGCAGCCTTTCATAAGCCCATGCTGACCGGGCCTGATCGCCTGCTTGCCCTGCAACTGCCGCGTGATGACACTCAAGAGAATCTGCTCCATGAGCTTCCCTGGCACTGAGGTCAAACTGACAGGCCTATAGTTCCCCAGGTCTGCCCTCCAGCCCTTCTTGTAGATGGGCGTCACGTTTGCTAGCTGCAAATCGACTGGGACCTCCCCCGATAGCCAGGACTGTTGATAAATGATGGTAAGCGGCTTGGCCAGCTCCTCTTCCAGTTCTCTCAGTACCCTTGGGTGGATCCCATCCGGCCCCATCGACTTGCGCACATCTAAGTGCTGTAGCAGGTCGCCAAGTATTTCCTCGTGGATAGCGAGGGTCACATTCTGCTCCCCATCCCTTTCCACCAGCTCAGGGTACTGGGTAACCAGAGAACAACCGGTATTGCCGCTAAAGACTGAGGCAAAGAAGGCAATCAGAACCTCAGCCTTTTCCTCATCTTTTGTAACTAGGTTTCCCCCCTCATCCAGTAAAGGATGGAGATTCTCCTTACTCTTCCGTTTAGCGCTGATGTATTTGTAAAAAGATTATTTGTTGTCTTTAACAGCAGTAGCCAGATTGAGCTCCAGATGAGCTTTGGCATTTCTAATTTTGTCCCTGCACTGCCTCACAATATCCTTATAGTTCTCCTCAGTGGCCCGCCCTTTTTTCCAAAGATTATAAACCCTCTTTTTTCTCCTAAGATCAAGCTGCAACCCTCTGTTCAGCCAGGCCCGTCTTCTTCCACGCCAGCTCGTCTTTGGGCACATGGGGACGGACCGCTCCTGTGCCATTAAGATTTCCTTCTTGAAGAGGGCCCAGCTTTCCTGGACTCCTCAGAACCGCCTCCCAAGGGACTCTACCAACCAGTGTCCTGAACAGCTCAAAGTCAGCCCTCCGGAAGTCCAATACAGCGGTTTTACTGGTCCCCTTCCTGGTCTCGCCAAGAATAGTGAACCCCACCATTTCGTGGTCACTCTGCCCAAGACAGCTCCACAGTACTACATCTCCCACCAGTCCTTCTCTGTTTGTGAAGAGAAGGTCAAGCAGGGCACCTCCCCTAATAGGCTCACTAACCAGCTGCATCAGGAGGTTATCTTCCACGCTCTCCAGAAACCTCCTAGACTGCTTTCTCTGGGCTGTGTTGTGCTTCCAGGGTATGTCAGGGAAGTTGAAGTCCCCCACGAGAACAAGCGCCGATGATTTCGCAATTTCTGTCAGCTACCTGTAGAACTCCTTATCCTTCTCCTCATCCTAGTTCGGCGGTCTATAACAGACCTTCCCACTGATCCTAACCCAAAGGGACTCAACCTTGTCATTCCCAGCCTCGAGTTCTACAACATTGAAAGATTCTCTAATATAGAGAGCCACACCACCACCCCTTCTGTGCTGCCTGTCCCTTTTGAAGAGCTCATAGCCAGGCATTGCAGCACTCCAGTCATGAGACTGGTCCCACCACGTCTCCGTGATGGCAACCAAGTCGTAGCCTGCCTGCTGCATGATGGCTTCCAGCTCCTCCTGTTTGTTACCCATGCTGCGTGCATTGGTGTAGATGCACTTCAGTTGTGCCATTGCCTTATCCCCCGGCCTTGCCATTTTTCCCCCTGGCACAGCTCCAACAAGCCTTGTTTCTGACCCATGCCCCATCTTACCTAGTTTAAAGCCCTCTCAATGAGCCCTGCCAGCTCCTGGCCCAGGATCCCTTTTCACCCTAGAGATAGGGACCCGTCTGCGGCCATCAGGCTGGGTGCCAAGTAAAGTGCCCCATGGTCAAAAAAACCCAAGACTTCTGTGCTGGCACCAGCCTCTGAGCCATGTGTTTATCAGGTGGGCTTTCCATGTCCTCTCTGTACCCCTCCCTGCCACCGTAGGGATGGATGAAAACACCACCTGCACTCCCACTCCCTCCACTAATCGTCCCAGCCCCCTAAAGTCTCGTTTGATAGCCTTGAGGCTTCTCTCTTCAATGTTGTCACTACCTGCCTGGACTATTAAAAGAGGATAATAGTCAGAGGGGTGTACCAGGTTGGGAAGCTTCCTGGCAACGTCCCTGACCCTGGCCCCAGGGAGGCAGCAGACTTCCCTATGGGTAGGGTCAGGCCGACAAATAGGGCCCTCTGTTCCCCAAAGAAGAGAGTCTCCCACAACAATAACCCTCCTGTCTTTCTTGGTGGAGGCAGTCCTGAGGCGTGAAGTTGACTTCCTCACCCTAGGCATCCTCCTGGCTAGGCTTCCTACCTGATCCTCACCCACCAGTCTCTCAGGCTCCAGGGCCTCAAACCTGTTGCATAAGGGCACCTGGGAAGGCAGGGCCAGAAGGGGAGGGCATCGCCTGCAAGGTCGAGCAGGGACCTGTCTCCATTCCTCCTCAACTCCCAGGTCCCCTCCCTCTGCCCGACGGTGACAGGGCAGGGGGTCCACCCCCATTTGGGATGTCTCACTCCGGTACCTCTCCTTGAGGCCCTGCAGGGAGTTGCTCCACCAGTCTATCTCCCGCTCCCACTCCCTGATATCCCTCAACCTCTCCACCTCCTCCTTAAGCTCTGCCACCATGTGGACCAGGTCATCCACCTGCTTGCACCTCACGCACGCAGTTTCTCTGCCTCCTGCAGATGACAGCAACAGGCTCAGACACTCCCTGCATCCAGTGACCTGAACTGCTGCATTTTTGGACGGGTAGTCGGTCTGGCTGTGTACCGTCTTTCTGGAGAGACCACCGTGCCTGGTGGAGACCATTGCAGCCTAGCTTAAGGATCTTAAGGACCTCAAGAGGTCCTTTCCAATCTTAACCATTCTGTGATTTTGTGATTCTGTGAATGGAGCTCGTAAAGGTTTGAAGTAATTTATGTCTGAGAGAACATCTAAAAACACTAGCAGTTTCTCTTGACAGTTATAACTTTAATAACTATTCAGAATTTACAAAAATTAAATTGCTTCAAGGAGATATCTGGTGCACCCAACTTTAAACTGAAGTGTTTGGGCTTTTTTTCATGTCTGAGATAAACCACTGAAAATCAGGATTTATGTCAGGTTGGCAAAGAGAAGCTGTTGTATAATAACACTGAATAAGCTTGCTTTTATTTTCTCCTATTCTAGACAGAAGATCAGCTTCTCAACATATTCAAATTGGTCACTGAAGTCAAGAAAAGCTACAGAAATTTGCATTAGAGCTGACAAGCATATATGAGTGAGAATAAGGCTAGTCATACAGACTAAACACTATTTAAATTCCTTGCCAGGCTCTTCAACTACTTCAAATTTTCAGTGCTATAGCTCAGAATATAGATGGCAAACTAAATTATGTACGAGATTAAATAGAGAGATGATTTGATATTTGTAACTCAAGATTGACCTTTCAACTTAATCTTTCACAGGAAGCATGACCAGCTTCTCTGTTATTTGAGTATTTTGTGGGACTTCTACACTTTTTGCCACTACTTGTTGTCATCGCATTTGTCTGCTTCAGGACTCTAACTCAAAATTTTCTCCACTGGTTCAAATAGATGACAAGGAATTGTAACAAACATAAGCGACTTAAAAAATAAATAATTCTAGTATGATACGCTCCATCAAAATGAAGATATAAAAATAGATCAGATAAGTAATTCTTATTTTGTTCATTCATTACAGGTATTTTGAACTGATTAGTTTGGGTATAGATATTTCCATTGCCACTCTTAGGTGAGGTGAATTCAACTATAAGCCTCCAGAATTGATAGTCTAGTAGTTATTGATAGTCCTGATTTCACAGAAAGACCAAACAATGCCTAATCTCTGTCTAAGGCAATTATTAGTGTTAGATACTAAAAGCTAAGAACAGAGAAGTGATGAGATATTAGATAAAGGTATCAAATGTATATTTCATATAAGTGCTGCCAAAAGGTGTTTGTTCTGTTCTGCCTCTTATTTCTTTTCTTCTTTTTTTTTTTTTTCTTCCCTCTCCCCCTTCCCCCCCCCCCCCCCCCCCCCCCCCAAGAAATCACTTCAGAGTTTTAAGAGAGAGAACTGAAGGAAGACAACAGGTAAGCTTATGTACATTTCTAAGGAGCCCATAGAGGTGTGTGGGAAATATGGTAGATATTAAAAAGATTTATGATTGAAAAAAAATGACAAAAGGACAAGGATGATAGGTGCCAAAGGTTAATGTTTAAAGCAGTGCTTAATGTGAAGTGAATATACATCAGAGGTAGCTTAAAAATTATCTTGAAAAAGAACATCAAGAGATGGTCCTTAATAATAAATGTTGATAAAAATGGCAAGACTCCAAAAGTTCTAAAAATTTCTGGTGTGCAAGAACCTGCAAACCTAAATACATACTCAAAGTTAATTTAGAATATTATCCAACTCACAATTTGGATAGTGAAGTTGCCCGTAAAGGCAGAGGTGGAAGAAGACTGTGAGGGAAAAAAATGAGGTATTAGAGAAACAGTTTTTCTGCCTCAATTTCAATATTTTCTCATAGGGACTGTAGCTTGGAGATGTGAAAGAGAGAGATAAGAGGAGAGAGGGAGAGAGAGAGAGAAACATATCGTCCATACAGGGGAGAAAGCATAGCCAATATACTAAAATGCTCTCTGGAGGTAACGTCCATCTCACATAAAGCCTAAAATGTAGTCACAGTGCTTTCATATGGCAGTCAGTGGGTGAAGGGGAGGAATTCATTGCAGATACTGTAGCCAGCCATTAAAGTAGATTAATCACACTTATAAATGCCAAAGAAGGTAGCACAGACAATGAAGTCAGGTGAAAAACTCCACACTGTAGATGTCTAAAAGGTGTCGAAATTTTACTTCACCAAGTATTAAAAGTGAAAAGAATCACAGAATGTTAGGGTTTGGAAGGGACCTTAAAAGATCACCTAGTCCAATCCCCCTGCCAGAGCAGGAACACCTAAATCTGGTCACACAGGAACACATCTAGGCGTGTTTTGAATGTCTCCAGGGAAGGAGACTCCACAATTCCCATGGGCAGCCTGTTCCAGTGTTCCAGTGCTCTTCAAAAGAAGAACAGGATTGAAACATATTTCTGTAGAAATCCGACAACAACAACAACAATTATAATAGTGTTAAGTGTGTATCCCTGAACAAAGTTCTGAAGTAATGACTTCAGAATGCAGGACTTCAGTAATGCAGGAAGAAAGCCAATGGAAGACAGAACATATAAATTTTAGATTTCTTTTTGAAATCTGAATGAAGAAGGTTGCTGATGAATAAAACAAAACTGATTTACAGCACCAGTTCTATAATTTGGAGAATAAGAAGCCAAAAAGAGATGCTAATAGTTGGATCTGATCAGCTTTAACAAAAGAGAGTTGGTAGAGGATCCCACTGTCATCAACATCTACCTCATGGAAGGATATGAAGAAGGCAGAAAAAGATTCAAAACTGCACAGAACAAAAGTCACAAATGTCACAAAACAGACTGGAACACAGGAAATTCTGACCCCAAAAGATACATATATATATAGAGAGAGAGAAGTATATATATACAAATATATACATATATATACTGTGATACATGCTGATACAGGCTGTCCAGACAGAGATCTCCATCCTTGGGGACATTCAGTGGAACAGAGCCCTAAGCAATTTCTCTACCTGAATGTATTTTGAGTGGGACTGGGACAAGATACCTTCAGAGGTCTTTCCTATCTACAAGATTTTGTGATTCTTATAATGGTCGAGAGAGAGAGAGAGAGAGACAGAGGTGTATTTAACATGGAAAAATAGTGAAGCATGCTTATGCTATGAGAAAGAGACAGAACAGACAGAAAAGAGTAAGAGATTAACTGAAGACTGTGAGCTAAGAATAGGTGTGGGCATGAAGAAAATGAGATTTTCTTCAATTTCAACACTTATAAAACCTGTTGATTTTATCTGGCCAGATTCACGAACAGTAAATAGAATCTTTCTGGTACTAAACAACAACTTTAGATTTACAATTTGAAAGTTTCATCCCAAATTCTTTATACTAGTTAACCTGGTTTGTTGTTGTTATTGTTGTTGTTTTAATTAGTAAATACATAAAAATTAATTTCTGTGTGAGATGCATTACTTACAATTAACTATTAAGCTTATAATAAAGTTATACCTGTGCCTCTAGGTTTATTACTTTGCCTTCCTGTAATCTCTATCTATCTGTACAAGGGAAATAATGAAAAAAGCTTTCTTTGCAGTCACTATTCTTCAAATGGTGAGAACTGTTGCTGTTAATATTGTGGAATGTGAGAGAGAATAAAGACAAATGTGCTAATCTCCTTTGTTCCATTTTTCCCCCTCCTCAAATACCTGAAAGTCCTTTGTCTATCTCCCACATGTGTCTGTGTAAGTTAACTCCAAAAACAGCTACTTCATGTCCTTTGAGTTAGTCATTTCTGCAGATTTATTTGATGTGAGCAGTGTTTTACAAGCTCTCCAGAAAAGCACTTGCTAGAAGCAGCAACTGCAAGGCTTAAATGGAAATTACAGAGGCAGAAGGCAGAGCAAACAGGAAAGCACAGGGGAAAACATACCAGGAGCTCAGTCACATCTCCATCAGAACTTCCAGTTATTACATGGTTAGAGAAGTAAGCAAAGAATGATATTTTGAAATCATTATTAAAAACTTATTATTTGTTTAATTATTTTAAACAGGGCCTGTTGTATAATAGATTTGTTATTATTTTTTAAAAAAATTCATCCACTCAAAAAAATAATTTGTTTACAGTGGCACTTTAAATTGCTGGTCAAATATTCACATATTTAAAAAGGAAAGATATTATGGTCATTTGGCTTATGATTGTTACGTCCCATTCCATTTTATATATGGCTTCTATGATTTATTGACATCCAGTATAAATGGTTCTTTATTTTCTATTCATCCTAACCTTGGTCAAATAATACCACCATACTTCCCTTCACAATATTTTCCTAATATCTCAGCTCATTTAATTCTATTGATCCACTGAAGAGTATAATGGCAATGAAACTGGAATTAATAGCACCTCCCTTTTCCAATGCTAAGAGCTTTCCTATTTAGTCTGTGGACCATCACACAAAATCATAAAAGTAGACAAAAAAGCAGACTGACCTTTATCAGCTACTATTGTGTTGCAAAATTCAGCAAAGCCCAGAACATCATTTTCAGTTTTATGGCACGGTTTTCTTAAATAATAAGGGGAATGGGGGGGAGGAACTGACCCCTGTTCAGCATTTACTTAAGCAGAATTGGCATTAATAGAGTATTCTGTCAAAAATTCAAGCCCAGGAAAATGTATGGCTTTGTCCACAGCAGCAGCTATCTTCGTAGATTGCACTGTCACTGCTTCACACAAAGAGCATTGCAACACCATTAGTGGACATAAATAATGCACAAGCTCTTATGCAGTACTCAGCTAAGTGCATGGAAACCTTGGGCTCCTGTTGTCAGAAATTCAATGGATTAGTACCTAGATTTATTTTAAGCCTGTAAAGCACTTTGTTCTTGACAGCGTTCAAAGTAGAAAGAGTGCTATCCTGAATGTGCATCTTAATACTGTCATTCTTGTCTTGTAAGAATAGATGAAATATGGGATGAAATACTTCTTTTTAATATTTAAAAGTTTTCACTCTGCAGACAGTACACACACACACATATATGTGTGTATATTTATATACATATATAAATATATGTATATTTATATATATATGTAGAATGGTAACATTGATCTGGAAAAGCAAATAACAGATATGCAATGTAATTTTAGCAAGAAAAAGCACCATCACGATTGTAGATTATGAAAATATATAAAGAAATATATTATCATTATTACATGTTTTTCCTTGCAAATGAGATGTGCCCTCTGCCAGGTTCCTATATAAATATCACATTTACCATTCCATTACAACAGAAATTAGTTATCTTCTACAGTAAGCATTATGATTATATGATTAACTATGATTAACTGAGACAATCGTGAATATTTTAATCTAATAATTAATATGGAGAACTTAGTAAATCCTTACTACATATCAAACATAATGTTCTTGTACAAGTTTACCAAAAAAAAGTCAACTAAAAAAAAAAAAAAACCTTTTGAAAGCCATCATTTAAAAGCATGTAAAGTATGTTCAAGAAATTGCTTCACAGCAATAGAGACTGTGGAGTCTTTTTGCCTATGGATGTTCTGGAGAGTTAAGCATGATAATCCCCCATGCATTGAGAGGATAACAGGACCCTTTGTGTAGATTAAAAGCAGTTTTCTATTGATATCGGGGTGGTAATGCAAGAACAGCAATATCTCATGTGAAGGTCAATCTTTCACAATGCCACTAAGACATAAAATCTTCATTTGAAATAATAACAGTTACCTTTTCTCTTTGCCGGCATGGTCCATGAATTTCCACACAATTCAATGAACCAGCAGTCAATGAACTATTCATTACTGAACTCAGTGATTTAAAAGTCACAATATGTGCATCATTAATGTCCATTTAAGAAAAAAAAAAAAAAAAAAAAAAAAAAAAAAAAAGCCAAATTCCAGAAAACTTGGTAAGGTTTGAAATATACTAAAAACATTTTACAGTATCCACACAATGATTTTTAACACATACAATCAGAATTGCTTTGTTGCCTTCTTTTTAGTATCTGTAGCAAACCGCTCTCTCCTCAAAGGGGAAATAAGCTGTTTACCCCCTTTACTTTTAGAGGACATATGACTTTGCCTATTCGGATTGCAAAATTCTCTACTAGGTCTGAAGGCATTGCATTTTGTATATCCTTATGTTCTATGTTCCTTATGTATTTTATATTAAAACTGTTGCCTAAGTCCTCTGTACTGTACCTCACAAAAGCAAGCTCCTTATAAAGGAAAAAGTAAAAAGAAAAAAGAGAAAAAAAGAGAGAAGACAGGAAGAGAAAGAGGAATAGGGAGAAAAAAAAAAAAGGAAAGGAAAGAAAGAAAAAATAAATAAACAGAGAAAGAAATAGAGCAAAAGAGAAAGGGAGGAAGGGAGGAAGGGAGGGGGGAAAGAAAGAAGGAAAGAAGGAAAGAAGGAAAGAAAGAAGGAAAGAAGGAAAGAAAGAAGGAAAGAAGGAAAGAAGGAAAGAAGGAAAGAAAGAAGGAAGGAAGGAAAGAAAGAAGGAAAGAAGGAAAGAAAGAAGGAAAGAAGGAAAGAAGGAAAGAAAGAAGGAAGGAAGGAAGGAAGGAAGGAAGGAAGGAAGGAAGGAAGGAAGGAAGGAAGGAAGGAAGGAAGGAAGGAAGGAAGGAAGGAAGGAAGGAAGGAAGGAAGGAAAGAAAGAAAGAAAGAAAGAAAAAGAAAGAAAGAAAGAAAGAAAGAAAGGCGAGAGAGAGAGAGAAAGAGAGAAAGAAAAAAAGAGAGAGAGAGAAAGAGAGAAAGAAAGAAAGAGAGAGAGAAAGAGAAAAGAAAGAAAGAAAGAAAGAAAGAAAGAAAGAAAGAAAGAAAGAAAGAAAGAAAGAAAGAAAGAAAGAAAGAAAGAAAGAAAGAGAAAAAAAAGAGAGAAAGAGAGAAAGAAAGAGAGAAAGAGAGAAAGAGAGAGAGAGAAAGAAGGAAAGAAGGAAAGAAGGAAAGAAGGAAAGAAAGAGAAAGAAAGAAAGAAAGAAAGAAAGAAAGAAAGAAAGAAAGAAAGAAAGAAAGAAAGAAAGAAAGAAAGAAAGAAAGAAAGAAAGAAAGGCGAGAGAGAGAGAGAGAAAGAGAGAAAGAAAGAAAGAGAGAAAGAGAAAAGAAAGAAGGAAAGAAAGAAGGAAAGAAAGAAGGAAAGAAAGAAAGAAAGAAAGAAAGAAAGAAAGAAAGAAAGAAAGAAAGAAAGAAAGAAAGAAAGAAAGAAAGAAAGAAAGAAAGAAAGAAAGAAAGAAAGAAAGAAAGAAAGAAAGAAAGAAAGAAAGAAAGAAAGAAAGAAAATATTTTTGCACTCCACTTTTGGAACCTACATTGCAAGATTACTGTGATGTAAAATATGCATTTGATTTTAGTTATATTTTAATATATACTTTAAATACTTGAGCATAAACCCTGACAATATCTAAACTTTTAACAGATGTGCATCTAAAATGCCGGTTGTGATCATTAAATACGACTACAACAGTTACTAAGCAAAGGCGAATAAGATTGCAAGCTGTGATCAATAGGTGGCGCTTTTCCCCTTCTTGATTTCCCGTAGCCCCCACTCGTTAAGGAAGAAATATTTTTTGAAAAAGTTATATTGCTTTTGAAAAATTTACATTCCTTATGAAAAAGAGGAAATTATGATTATTTCATTTTTGTTTTTGTTTTTGTTTTTGTTTTATTGCCATGGGAAACTGAATGGACCTAGACTAGACTTGCACAAACCATAGACTAAATGACTTTGGTTTCTATTTAATGATTGAGAAATCTCTATTGAGAAAGTCGGCCATAATCCCACAACTGGTATAATTTTAATTTAATTTTATATTATATTATATTATGTTATGTTATGTTATGTTATGTTATGTTATGTTATGTTATGTTATGTTATGTTATGTTATGTTATATTTTATTTTATTTTATTTTATTTTATTTTATTTTATTTTATTTTATTTTATTTTATTTTATTTTATTTTATTTTATTTTTCATTAGGAATATGTCCCATTTTTAAAAGAAAAACTGATACTGTTAGAAACATCTATCTACATAATTTCAATCCTTGATACAAAAAAATGACCAATATACAACTGTTTTGTCCTACCTACCATAATGAAAAAATAAACTGTCCAAATATTACGTGTCATATTAAAATGACATTTGAATGTGTGAACAGACTGCACATTGGTTAAATATACAAATTTTAATGTAGCATGAAAAATAAATATTAAAACAAAATATGCTAACTATCAGCCTGGAATCCTGGTTCAGTTGTGAAACTTATACTGGCATCAGCATTTAAAAAGATTTCATCTTGGTTTCTGTAAGAGAAGAAAGGTATCACTTTTCCTTGAGAACAGAAAGTTATTTTAAACTCTGACACAAAAAAAAAAAAAAAAAAAGAGTATGCACTCATCTGTACACATACATGTGTGTACACAAGGCACATTCTATATTCATATACGGAATCTTATTATTCCCAAATACAAGTTTTACAAAGCAAAGAGAAAATTGATTAGCAGTGCAAGACGTTTTCTAATGCTGGAAGGCAAACTAAAGTTTCTTATCTAGTTTCTGTAATCAATATCTTAAAATGAAAGCTACATTTCAAGAGCAAATTTATTACATCATGATAAGGAGTTTCAGCCGTAACTAAGAATTTTGCATTGATTAATAACTGGAGTTGGAAGGTAAAAACAGCTTCCCTTTCAAGAGACACTCTTTTCAAGGAGGTCAGCACACATCATGGAAAGCATGAAAGTGAAGATCAAGTGGTTTGTAATGTTATTAAGTTAGAGTAGCAGATGTCAATAGCTTCATTTTATGTTGCTGTTCCATACACCGTATACTTGTAGTAAAGTACCAAATTAAAAGAAAACAACAACAACAAAAAGATTTACAAATTACTGTAAAAATAATATTATTATAGCATGATGAAATGACCTAAGAATAATATAAAAGTGCATTTATGGTTGGTATATTTATAAAGTATACAAAAATAAAAAATATAAAACATAAATATATATAAAGTATATAAAGTCTTTTTCAGGTTGCTAGCCAAACAACTGCAAATGTGATATTAGATTTGAAATTGGCTTCCTAAAATCTTTACTGAAAATGTTTCTTGACCACTTTATAAACCAAGACTAGTCATCCTACATTTTAACTAACTATTTAGATACACATCCAACTGAACAATATATTTGTTCTGTGTGTTATTATAGTGCCTATAGTGTCATATATATATATACATGTATATGTTCTTTGAAGCTGTAAGAAAAACATGATATAAACCATTTACTTAATGATAATTTTTTTTCAGCCACCCTCTAACATTACAGAATTGTGATAGGAAGGAGAAAGATTTCAAATTTCAGTAAAGGAGAGATGATAAGTAGTGACTTGAGCATAGAGGCACTGCAACAGAACTGAAGGGAAAAAGCAAGGAAATATGAAGCAAGGAAATATGGGCACAGGCTTATTGAGGTATGAGCAGGAGAAGATCTTGCCTGTGACTATGCTAGGTCCATACTATTTTAATAGTCTTAATATTATTTGCCTAACAGCAGACAGAATTATTTTTTTTTTATTTTTTTTTATTTATTCCCCTTAATATACTAGCAAACCATATATGTAGAAGTCACACACATGCAGCTACATGACTGTTTTTGGAAAATGGACTGTAACTGGTATCCTCAATTACCAACATAGTGATTCTGCAGGCCTAAAACTCCCATTTATCTTATACACTGTTATGCTAAATTTGGAACTATAGGCCAGTCAGCTTCACCTCCATCCCTGGAAGGTGATGGAACAGCTCATCCTGAGTGTCATCTCTAAGCATATGGAAGAAAAGAAAGTGATCAGTAGTAGTCAGCATAGATTCACCAAAATGAAATCATACTTAATCAATCTGATAGCCTTCTGTGATGGAATGACTGCCTGGGTAGATGAGGGGAGAGCAGTGGCTACATTGTCTACATTAACTTTAGCAAGGCTTTTGATGCTCTCTCACACAACATCCTCCTAGGTAGACTCAGAAAGTGCAGGTTAGATGAGAGGATGGTGAGGTGGATTGAGAATGTCTGGATGGAAGAGCTCAGAGAGTTGTGCTCAGTGGGGCTGTCTACTTAGAGGCCTGTAGCTACTGGTGTCCCCCAGGGGTCCAGTCCTGTTCAAATTATTGATCAATGACCTGGATGATGGACTTGCACCCTCAGCAAGTCTGCTGACGACACAAAACTGAGAGGAGCGGGTGATATACCAGAAGGCTGTGCTGCTATTCAGAGACACCTGGACCATCTGGAGAGTTGGGTGGACAGGAATCTCATGAAGTTCAGCAAAGGCAAGTGCAGGGTCCTGCACCTAGGGAGGAATAACCTCATACACCAGTACAGGCTGGGAACTGACCTGTTGGAAAACAGCTCTGCAGAGAGACCTGGGAGTCCTGGTGGGCAGCCAGTTAATCAGGAGCCAGCAATGTGCCCTTGTGGCCTTGAAGGCAATGGTATCCTGGAGTGCATTACAGAGTGTTTCCAGAAGGTGGGAGGAGGTGATCCTCCCCCTCTACTCAGCCCTAGTGGGGCCTTACCTGGAGTACTGTGTACAGTTCTGGGCTTCCCAGTACAAGACAGATATGGAGCTCCTGAACAAAGTCCAGAGGAGGACTATGAAGAGAGCTGGCCTGGAGAAGATAAGAAGGGATCTTTTATCAATGTATATAAGTATCTTAAGAGAGGGTGCCAAGATGTTGGTTCTAGACTCTTTTCAGTAGTGCCCAGCAATTGGACAAGAAGCAACAGGCACAAACTGAGACATGGGAATTTCCATCTGAATATGAAGAAACACATCTTTATTGTGAGGGTGACAGAGGACTGGCACAGGTTACCCACAGAGGCTGTGCAGCCTCCTTCTCTGGAGATATTCAAAACCCACCTGTATGCAATCCTGTGCAATGTCCTCTAGGTGATCCTGCTTGAGCATGGGGACTGTAATAGACCATCTATTGATGGTCTCCCAGAGGCTCCTTCCAACCTTAACTATTCTGTGATTCTGTGTTTCCGTGAACCAGTGTAGACATACTGTGACTAAAAGCTCATTAAAACATAGAATATATATTACCTTCAAGAGAATGTAATAAGTGGAGAGAAAGAAGGTAGTACAAAAGCTGAGACTCTCATGCGTTATTGAAGTGTAAGTTTGCATAATGTTACCTTGATATTCTTTCTACTAGATTTTTTATAGCTAACTTGCAGCTTACTTTTCTAAAGATCCTCTATCTTTCTTTTTTCCTCAAAGGTATAGCTTTTAATTTCTTGCAAGTTATTTGTTTCAGATTTCTCATCTAAAAGTCTTCATGCTTTCAAACATCAAGTTCTTTGTCTAGCTACATCTGCTAAATATTATTTCAATATCATTGGAGATACATCTCTTAGAACTGATCACCTCCATCCCTTTTGTGAGATAGATAAAAATGTTGTTCATTCTATTGGGTCAAAGTGTTATTTAACTCTTAAAACCACAGTTAAATCACAATAGCCAGAAACCCTACTTTCATATCTAGCACTACCTACAATAATGATATTATTAGTATCTATTTCTTTTAGTCTTAGCTCAGCACATTGACAATAAATAAATAAATGTAAAGATAATTAAAAAAAATGAAAAGAAAAGCAAAAGATATTCTCTAGTTTACAAATACAAAAATATTACAAAATATATATATATATTCTCTAGTTTTCTCATTTTGTCCAGGTATGGTGTATTCAATTCTCAGACATTCTTCCTAGCAGAATATGACTGAAACCTCCAACTACCCCTTGTTAAGTAGGCTAGAAGATTTAGCCCTACTTTACAGCACATTTATACCTTGTGTTGGTTTAGGCTTGGATTATAAAGGAGGCTAGTCAGATACACTTTTCTTACCTGACAGTTTCAAATTATTTTTATTTTCAGGAACTGAGATGTTATAAGCATGAGCACAACTCTAAGAAAGCTCTGCAGGAGGATCTGGATAGGCTGGAATAATGGGCTGAGGTCAAGTGCATGAAGTTCAACAAGGCCAAGTGCCGGGTACTGCACCTGGGGCGCAATAACCCCAAGCAGAGCTACAGGCTGGGAGAGGAATGGTTGGAGAGCTGCCAGGCAGAGAAGGACCTGGGAGTGATGGTTGATAGGCGGCTGAATATGAGCCAGCAGTGTGCTCAGGTGGCCAAGAAGGCCAACGGCATCCTGGCTTGTATCAGAAACAGTGTGGCCAGCAGGGCTAGGGAGGTGATCGTCCCCCTGTACTCGGCTCTGGTGAGGCCGCACCTCGAGTACTGTGTTCAGTTTTGGGCCCCTCGCTACAAGAAGGACATGGAGGTGCTTGAGCGAGTCCAGAGAAGGGCAATGAAGCTGGTGAGGGGCCTGGAGAACAAGTCCTACGAGGAGTGGCTGAGGGAGCTGGGCTTGTTCAGCCTGGAGAAGAGGAGGCTCAGGGGCGACCTTATCGCTCTCTATAGGTACCTCAAGGGAGGCTGTAGCGAGGTGGGGGTTGGTCTGTTCTCCCACGTGCCTGGTGACAGGATGAGGGGGAATGGGCTAAAGTTGCGCCAGGGGAGTTTTAGGTTAGATGTTAGGAAGAACTTATTTACTGAAAGGGTTGTTAGTCGTTGGAACAGGCTGCCCAGAGAAGTGGTGGAGTCACCATCCCTGGAAGTCTTCAAAAGACATTTAGATGTAGAGCTTAGGGATATGGTTTAGTGGGGACTGTTAGCGTTAGGTCAGAGGTTGGACTCGATGATCTTGAGGTCTCTTCCAACTTAGAAATTCTGTGATTCTGTGATTCTGTGAACTATAAACAGACAGATCTTGTAAATTGTTTCTTAGTGTGTTCACCTAGTAGCATATAGATAAATACATAGATAGAACTACAGAACTATAGAAAGTAAAAAACACCCTATAGTGGAATATATTAAAAAAAAAAAAAATGTTAATTCTGAGTGTGGAAATTTTCATCAATCAAAGCTTCCACTGAGGGTTATTCTTAAAACCCCATGTATTAGTGTGGTGGTTTTACCGTGCTGGGCAGCTAAACCCCACAACTGCTCTCTCACTCCCCCTCCTTTAGATGAGGAGGGGGAGAAGTAAAGCAAAGAACAACTCACGGGTTGAGATAAGGATAATTTAATTAAAGGGAAATAATTATAATAATTAAATAAAGACTACCATGAACTAAACAATTTAACTAAGGGGAAGTAAAAGGGAAAAGGGGAAAAAGGGAGGAAAACAAACAAACAAAATAAATGAAAGCTATATGGAAGTGCAGAGGAAAGAAATTACTCTCTACTTCCCACAACTGAGCGATGATTGACCACGTCCTTGAAGCAAGGCCTCAACGCACGCAGCCGGTGTTCGAGAGGAGGACCGACGTCTTCTCAACGAGAGCCCACCCCTCCCCTCTTCTTCCTGTTTCCACCTTTTATTGCTGAGTGTGACACCACATGGTATGGAATATCCCTTTGATTGGTTTAGGTCAGCTGCCCTAGTGATGTTTCTCTCCTCACTTTTTGCCCACCCCCTAGGAGGGTTAGAGAAAGGCCCAATGCTGTTCCACTGCTGCTCAGCAGTAGACACAACACTGGTGTGATAACACTGCTGTTCCAGCTACAAGTACAGAGTACGGCACTGGATGGGCTGCTGCCGGGAAAGTTAACATTCAAGCCAGACCCAGTACAATTAGGCCAAATATATCTGTATAATGCCACTAATATCTATGAAAATTAATTTAAAAGACATATGTGAACTTGATAAATAGCTCTTCAAATCATACATATGTTACAGGAATTCAGGAATTGCCATTTACGAATAGAAGTTTTGTTCTACCTCTTCTAAAATATATAATTATTTCTTAACAATATGTGTGTTTACTGTATCCTCTATAATGTAGTGTAATTTACCAGGCAAATTATCACTGCTTCCCTATAAGCTTCAGCATAATATCAATGCTTCAGCATAATATCAATGATTAACTGTGTGTTCATGGATAAATTTTCCAAGAGTATTTTATCAGTTCCATTCGCTCTGATATTGCAGCAGCTACTTTGATATTTCAGCAGCTGGGTTTCTGAAGCTTCATGAAGCATCTTGAAATTACCCTATCCTTTTTTTATTTTTTTTTTCCACACTGAGATAGAGATAAACTCAAATCTTAACTTAAAATTAAAGTTTTGCATCCTTTTATTTTTAATTAATTATTACTTTAGACATTTTTTTCTAATTATTTTTCAGAATATTAATTTACTAATATATTAAAAAAAACTGGCTGTAGATTTCCAAGGGATCTTAATTCAGGAATGATTTCAGGGAATGAAGGGAAGAAGATGCATTTTATACCAGCAAGGGGGTAACTGGATCCTGAATAAACAAGCAGAGGAAAAAATATTTCCATGGAATTCTGTTATGTTCTATTTCCATAGAATTCTCAGAAAGAGTGGTTAGGCATTGGAACACATTGCCCAGGGAGGTGGTGGAGTCACTGTCCCTGGGAGCGTTTAAGGAAAGTTTGGTGGGGTACTTAGGGACATGGTTTAGTGGGTGATATTGGTGCTGGGGGGTGGTTCTACTACATGATTTTGGACACCTTTTCCAGCCTTTATTATTCTATGATTCTATAATTCTAATCAATCTGTCATCGGTCCTATTTACCATGCAAAATTTGCATGGTATAATGACTGCTTCTTTCCCCATTTTATATTATCCAATCGTCAAATTTCAGTAATTATCTAAAATGTAATTAAGAATTTTATCATCCCCTTGATAACTTTGTGTATGGGAGGGACAAAAAAAAAAAATAAAAATAAATAAAAAAATAAAAAATAAAAAGAAAACTAAGCTTCTAACTTTGCATGCCTCTGGACTCTTTTTTTTTTTTTTTTTTTTTTTTTTTAACAAAAATGAAGAAGAAATCAACATTATCTTTAAAACACAATGATATAAATTTCAAAGTTCTCTGAGGAGCCACAGAAATAAGAAGGAAGGTGGTTTCAGCCAGTTCTTCATTTTAGCCTTTTGTGTAGGATTTCTCTTAATTTCTTTATGCAGATGTCTGGCTGTAGAGACTGGAAAAATTTGGAAACATGAATACACACACCTCTGGTTCATTTATTACTCAAATAGCTGTTATTTTTAAATCTTAGTGAAAAAGTGATGAGGGCTATTATAAAATCTGATCCTTTTGTCATGCACTTTTTGTACTTGCAACATCCACATACTTTTAGCTGTTATGTCCTCATTCTCACCATTAACCATTATTCTGTATTGTATAGAGATGTCACAATTATAGTTTGCTGGGATGTGACTGCATATCTGCAATATAAACTAGTACGTTTTAGAATTATCTGAGAAAAGCAGTCCAGAAATATAAATGTATGAAAATGCTCAAACTTGATGGCACATGTTCTTGCACTAGGTAATTTATGGCTCTCTCATTTAGTTTCATGCATCCAAAGCACATGGCAAGAAGAAATTCAGTTTGACTTTAGGTCACAAACATATATTGACAATTATCAGTCTAAACCAAACTAGCTTAAACAAAAACAAAGAAGCAAACAAATAAAACCCACACGGCTGAACTATTCTATACTGTATTCTAAAATCTAATACTTCATTTTTTTTGTGTGTAAAACACAGGTTAGGTCATTTGCAAGACTATACTGGTTATGGAAGCATTTGACCACTTGGCAACTTAAAAGTGCATTGTTGTCCTACACTACTATACTATTCTAAATATACTATATATATACTAATATACTATATACTATATACTATCTATACTATACTAAAATATTCTATCTATACTATATATCTATACTATCTATACTATATACTATACTATATACTATATACTATCTATACTATACTAAAATATTCTATTCTATTTATTGAAAACAAAGAGAGCTAGATATTCTTTCCAACGATAAATGCTCATATAAAACAACTCAATAATCAACAGAAAACTAAACATTTCAGAAAGTTTCAGTAGTTACGTGGCAGGGGGTACTGGCTATCAATTGCACACAGTTTTGATGACCATAATGTGATAAATCTGTTACTGCCATCTCTTCTGTGTTCTGATCATTTAAACCATAGCTCAGCAGCAACTTTTAGATCTTTAAATTGATTCAATCATCATTTAGACCTTTGGGGAAAATCTGCAGGTAGGGGTCTTGTGCCAATCCTAACCTTCAGTTGAGTTCTAATTTTCCTTTTTATTTCCACTGCAGCAGCTTAATATGTAAACATATATAGTTTCAAAAGTTAAAAAGAATTTTTGAAACTGTCTTCTGCTAACTTACCTATGCAGTGAAGGCTGCTAATCTTTTTGCAGTTTGTCTTTAAAGCCAAAAATTACTGTGTTTTGTCATAGACAGGCTAATAAATCTAATAAACAACCTAATTTAAAAATATAGCCATAGTGATACAAGACACAATTAAAAGTCTGATGTCACAAATTCTGCTCATCAGCATAATATTTATGATTCAATAGCCCTATTGTTTGCAGAATTAGCCTCTTATTCTGTTACAATACAATGAACGTGTATACACAGTTTGAAAACAAACAAACAAACAACAAAAAAAAACAACTGTATTCACATTGCATAAAAATGCAAAAGCATTTTTAATAAAATTCTTTTTATCACCTTTGGTTCCTTTCTATTACTCTCACATGTAATATACCTAACCAGAGATCACTTGTAGAGATTGAACCTGAAACCTTCGATATGAAGTTTCTTCCACTTGAAGGAAAGGAACTCAATCTGCCAATAACAATTGCGTATTATATGCTTATGGTCTAGTCATTCAGGATACAATATAGATATCTAGTGTAAAAGCAAGATGATGCAGTTATCTGGATCATTAATTTTTAATTACTTTGGACATTGGTCTTTCAGCACTGACTGAACCAGAATTAGCACTATAGGTATGACTGAAGGAGACTGGCTTTGTTGACTGTGTTTAATTTCTACTGATACCCTGTTGTGGAGTCTGGTATTGGTTTACAAACGGAAAAAATCTGGAATGTTCTATATATTGGATATATCTTTATATATGTGTATTGTTTTGCGTGTAGGTGCTTGTTAGCAGGGGGCTGCAAGGGTGACCTCTGTGAGGAGAGGACAGGGGCAGCCCCACCCAAGACACAACTGATTTCAGCTGTCTTCAACAGACCCACCACAGAGCAAATATGAGCCTAACAGCCACACTAGTGACACCTCTCTAAAAGCGTATCTAAGAAAGAACAAAATGCTGCACAACAGAAAAAGGAATGAGATAAAGAAAGTGTGAGGTACAGCTGTGTGATCATCAAAGTCAGAGAAGTAGAGGTGAGAAGAAGTACTACAGGAGGTAGAGCACAGATTCACCTGCAGCCTGTGGAGAAGACCACAGTGGAGTACACTGCCCATGGAAGAGTCCAAGCATGGGGAAAGCATGAGGAAGATGGAGCAGCAGGGAGGAAATATTTTGAAATTACTACAGTCCACTATTCCCCACCATCTCTGTGTTTCTTAGGATGGAGAAGAGGAGGTGGAGGAGCCAGGAACGAAGGAATGAAGATCAGTTTCCAAAAGAAGGGGTGGAGGGCAAGATATTTTAATTTTTTTTGTCTTTGCTTTTCACTATCCAACTCCTTTTTTAATAAATTGGCTTTTTTTTTTTTTTTTCCAGTCAAGTCTGTTTTGCTCATGACAGTGATTTCTAAGTGACTGAGAAGGATTATAAATTCCGACTCCCAGCTACTCATAGGACCAACCAGAAATCAAACCATATATGTATGTCTTGCCTTCTAGACCCTCAAAGATCATCTAGTTCCAACCCCTCTACCATGGGTAGGAACACCACCCACTAGATCAGGTTGTGTAGGTCCTCATCCAACCTGGTCTTGAATGCTTCCGGGGATGGGGCATCCACAACAACTCTGGGCAATCTGTTCCAGTGTCTCACCACCCTCTGAGTGAAGATTTTCCTCCTGACCTCTAAATCTCCACTCTTCTAGTTTAAAACCAAACCTCTCTGAAAGACCTCTTTACCCTCAAGGGAATCACTGGCTTCTCACAGTTTAATGTCTTATCATACAATCATAGAATGGCTTGGGTTGGAAGTGAACTTAAAAATCATCTAGTTCAAACCACCCTGCCATAGGCAAGGATGCTACCTACTAGATGAGGTTGCCTCATCTAACTTGGTGTTCAACGTTTCCAGGGGTGGGGCACCCACAACCTCTCTTGGCAACCTGTTCTAGTGCCTCACCACCCTCTGAGTGAAGAATTTCCTCTTAACCTCTAATCTAAATCTCCCCACTTTTAGTTTAAAACCATTCCCCCTCATCCTGACAATATCTGATTGAGCAAAGTTGCTCTCCATCTTTTTTACAAGCCCCCTTCAAGTACTGAAAGGTTGCAATGAGGTCACCCCAGAGCCTTCTCTTCTTCAGGCTGAACAGCCCCAGCCCTCTATGCCTTTCTTCGTAAGAGAGGTGCTCTAACCCCTTGATCATCTTTGTATCCCTCCTCTGGACCCGTTCTAATGCCTTCACATCCTTCTTGGGCTGGGGGCTCCAGATCTGGACACAGTGGACCTCACCAGGGCAGAGTAGAGGGGGACAATCACCTCCCTTGACCTGGCTGATCTTTGGATGCAGCCCAGGATGCATTTGGCCTTCTGGGCTTCAAGCATGCACTGCTGACTCATGTCAAGCTTTTCACCCATCAGGAGCCCCAAGTCCTTCTCTGTAAGGCTGCTCTCAATAAGTTCTTCTCCAAGTCTGTACTCTTGTCTGGGATTGCCCTGGCCCAGGTGCAGCACCCTGCATTTAATCTTGTTGTCCAGTCATCTGCAGACTTAGTACATATTCAAGTCCTGGATCCAAGTCATTTATGAAAACATTAAAGATTAGTGGCCCTAAAATGAAGGCCTGTGGAGCCCCACTAGTGACTGGACACCATCCTGAGGTAATCCCATAAACTGTAAGTCTATCAGTCCAATCCATTAGCCAATTATTCAGCTATTGTATTAATTGTATTATTTATTTGTCTAGCTGTATGCTGGACATATTGTCCAGAAAGATACTGAATCACAGAATCGCAGAATGGTTGAGGTTGGAAGGGACCTCTGGAGGTAATACTTGGTCCAACCTGCTCCACTGTTCAAGCCGGGCCACATGCAGCAGCTTGCCCAGGACAATGTCCAGTTCGCTTTCGAATATCTCTAAGGAGTTAGACTCCACAACTTCTCTGGACAACCTGTTCCAATGCTCCATCACCTGCACAGTAAAGAAGTTTTTCCTGATGTTTAGATGGAATCTTTAGTTTTTCGTTTTGTGAACATTGGCTCTTGTCCTGTCACTGGGCACTACTGTTCCCTTCAGGTATTTATACACAGTCTCTGGGCCCTATTCAAAATAAAATATTAAATATAAATAAATAAATAAATAAATAGTATGTCCTGTTTGTGGGGAGGAAGAGCGTGTAGTGGTTTCACAGACAGCTAACCTCCACCACACCTCTCTCACACTAACACTCCTCAAAATAACAGGAGTAGAAAATATGATGAAAAAGTTCATGGGCTGAGGTAAGGACAAGGTGATCACTCAACAATTACTGTCATGGACCAATCACACTCATCATAAGGGAGACAAATGTAATTTATAGCTCACTACTAACAAACTAGAGCAGTGAGAAACTAAAAGCACCTTTGTCTCATGCACCTTTTTCTACCTCTTTGCCCCAAACAGTGCAGGGGAATGGGGAATGGGAGTTGCAGTCAGTCTGTAAAGCTTTGTCCTTGCTGTTCCTTCATGCTTCACTGTAACTCTCTTCCTCTGCTCCAGCATGTGGTCCTCCCATAGGCTGGTCAAATCACCTGATTATCAAGAAAACGTATTTTGATGCAGATGTCCTGTTTATTGCCATGTCAGTTCCTTTGTTTTTGCTGGGAAGGAGATGAAAGGGTGGCTGTAAATTATCGTGAAAGCCCTGACTCTTCTTAGCATTACATCTAGGAATACCAAAGATTTAAAATGTCTCAGAAACCCAATTCTCAGCATTGTTTCTTCACCCCATGTTTCAGTGCAAATAACTCTGAACATAAGATTTTATTCCTTTAATGACAGACTTCACAAGAAACATGATTAATCAAAGATGATCTTTGATATAAGTTAAGTCAGTAGTTTCTGAAAGGGTGAAGTCATGGTTTCTCTGAAGACCTTCTGCTGTTCTTCTAGAAGCATTTCTATCCTAGGAGACAAAAGATAACTGGAGACTGGTTTTGAGGTTGATTAAAGTATGCAGCATTCTCCATAATTAGATCACATCAGGAAAATATAAAACATATTTGCAGAATTTGAAAGCTATTATACAGATGAAAAATACTCCTATAATTATGAAAATGTAGAGTTAATTAATTCTGCCACATCTTACAAGTTTAGAAAAGTTTAAATAAAGTGTTTAATTAATTATCTCTGTCACAAATAAACATTTGCATGTATTTTCCATGTAATACAAATCAGTGCTCTTCTCTGAAGTTTACACTGGTCTTAACCTAGTTATAGCAAAGATGAATATGAAAATACAAATAAATTACTGTATTTTGCTATGATATATATTGTAAATGAATAGCTCAAAATCACTACAAAGCATGTCTTCTTAAATTAAATAATTTACAAGTCTTGCCAACGTTCTAAATAAAAACACGTATTTTTTTTTTATTCCATATTTACATAAATAGTATGCATAATTGTTCTTTTTGCATGGTTACTGCATAGGTTGATTTGACTAATATTAAATATGCATGAATTTCCTGCTATTCCCTAGGGCTTGCAGAAACAAGATGGATCTTGAGAGACTGGTTTAAAGTTTAAATTTAAAGAAGAAAATCCTTACAGATCCAAGCATCTTTGAATCTTCTTTGAACTGTGGAAGTCTAATTTTCACCTCAAGTAAACATTTAATAAATAATTATTACCTGATGATACATGAGCAGTGCCAAGATTAAGTCAATTATTTGTTTATCTTTTTTTCAAGGATTTAGACAATTCTACATCCAGCCACACAATAGGAAGGGCATGATTGATCTTAACCATATTGACATTTTACAACACTTCACACTGATGAATTAAAATTTTCCAACCCAGCTGACCAGGTAACTAAATTTCAACATTAGTTTTGGAAAATACAATTCTTATAACACTGTACTCCAGAAATTGCTAATATCTTAGCTGGTTGCAGATAAAAACTTATAAGAACTATCAATAACAACATTTAATTAACACAAGTAACATTTTGTTCATGTTGATAAGTAGTTAATCATTTGTTATGCATGAAAGAATCTTGTGAGCTACAAGTAGTGTCATTGTTACAAATGGTGAGCTTGCTTATAATGAAGTCAATGGGTTTGCAAAATAAATGTAGCACACTGTGTAATAGTTTTACACAGATAGGTAGCTAAGAATCATCACTCTGTTCTCACACTCCCCCTCCTCAGAAGGACAGGGGGAGAAAATATAATTGAAATAAATAAAAAAAGTTTGTGGGTTGTTATAAGGACAGGGATATCACTCACCAATTACTTTCACAGGTACAGAACAGACTGAGCATAGGGAGATTCATGTAATTTATTGCAAACTAATAACAAACTAGAGTGGTGAGAACTAAACAAAAACTGAAACTACCTTAATCTCATCCACATTTTTCTACTTCCTTCTGCTGAGTGGCATGGGGGAGTGGGGAATGGGGGCTGCAGTCTGTCTATAATGCTTTGTTTCTGCTGCTCCTTCATGATCACTCTCTTCCCTGTTCCAGCATGGGATCTATCCCACACAGTCTTTACCAAACTGATCCTACATTGACTTCACACAGACTGCAGTTCTTCAAGAACTGTTTTAACATGGGTGCATACCATGGGATGCCATCTTTCTGGAACAGCCTGCACCAGCATGAGTCCTCCATGGGCAACAGGCCCTGCCAGACCTCCTGCTCCACCACATGATCATCTCCACAGGCTGCAGCTTCAGCCCAGGGCCTGCTCCTGTGGGGACTCTCCATGGGCCACATCCTCCTTCAGTTCATATCCACTTGCTCCACTGTGGGTTCATCCACAGGCTGGAGCATGCATATATGTGCCAACATTGTCCTCCTTGGGCTGCAGGGGGACAGCTGGCTCCACCATGGTCCTCTCAACTCTCTGCCAGGGAATTTCTGTTCTGATGCCTGGAGAACCTCCTCTCCCTCCTTCACTAACCTGGGTGTCTGCAGGGCTGTTTCTTTCTACATTTTCCTCACTCCTCTCTCCCAGATGCTATTGTAGAACATTTTTTACCCTTTCTGCAATCTGCCTTCACGGGAATACAACCAACATTGGCTTAGCTTAGGCCAGCAGTGGGTCCCTATTTAAGCTGGCTGAAGCTGGCTGAAGCTGGCTCTTACCTGACATGGACCAGTTTCTAGATGGACCAGTTCCCACAAAGGCCACCCCTGTGTTTCCCCCCCACACACACTACAAAAAGTTTTCCACATAAACCCAATATACCTTGTTGAAAGAAAAGATTAAATCTGTTATACCTCTCTATATAGTGCATATCTCTCAGAATGCTAATAAATTCTCAAAATGCCTTAACATAGTCTATATAATATAAATACTGTACATGCTTGCATATGTATATAACTTGCCCCTCTACAGTTTATAGGGTTATATAATTGATAATGGTGAGTTTCCTGGGAATACTGAAATAGCTCTCCTCAACTAAGACATAATCTTATACTCTTTGACTGTAGGAATATGCTGTTGAGTGGTAAGAATCTTAATGGCAAGAGCACCAGATGGGAAGCTGGTCCAGTGGCCTGCAAGAGAGTGCAACCACATCAGCACAGGCAGGGGAATTCAGAGGTAGGTCTAAAGTGCTTCTAAAGCTACTTCTTAGCCAGCTTATAACGAGGATTTCTGAAAGAATCTGAGCTGTAAAGGGAGGGAAAACAAAACAAACAAACAAAAATTAAACAGGAAGATAATTGCTACCAGGGCCCTTGGTCAAACTATAACAACAGAATGTTTAGAAACCCCTCATTATCATTGGTTATATGCTTATGCATGTCAGCTAACTTAGCTGCAAATGTTTCACAATTACATAAATGAAAGGCAATTCTTTTTAGCTTCAGGTCTCTCCATGCAGCTCTAGTAACTAACACCTCTTTTGACCCCTCCCAAAGTTTAGTATGTGACATACAAGTGGAAAGAAATGCATACTACCAGTAATAGCCATTATGTTTTCCTGAATCTGTAGATTATAAGAAGATACTGGATATTTTCCAGTCACTCCTCTAAACAGAAGCCAATGTTTATTCGTATGATGGTTAGAAAAAATATAAACAAAATTTGAGGTGACTTCAATGTGAGCCAAGTAGTGTAATGAACCTATAAAAAGCTTAGTGAGATGCAGTCAGGCTTGCAGATGTGTTTACAAAAAGGAATGTTTTATTTTCATATTTATTATGAGCTTTCTCTGATTTAAGACTACTATATATTGAAACTGAGTAAACAGGCCTTTATTTACATAAACGTCAGCATATCAAAACAAAACTATACAAAAAATATTTCAAAATGGTATTATCTTTGGTAAGTTTTCTGTAATTAGGGAATAAAGAAGCCTCACTGAACCCAAGAAACAGTTCAGAAAGGCGATTAGAAAAAATAAATCAATACCCTTAAAAATAGTCATGCAAAGATGGGATTCTAAAATGCTGTTTGTTGGATTCTGACTGCATGAAACCATCAAAGTGCAGCACTCCAGTAACATTTTAATAACATGTTCAGGTGGTGACATAATAGGCAGCTTTTTGCATTATAGTCCAAATGTCTTGATGCATAATTCCAGCATATGAAAAAATAATTCATATAAGTACCCTTGCATAAGTGGGTCTTTACTTCTCCATCAGCTGAAGTATGGAATGGTGATGAGCCTACCCTTTTATCAGAGTGAAGACCAATTGCATGGTAAATACTAAAGCAGATATAGAGTGATATTTTATTCTGAAAAGCACAGAGGACTAAATAAAGTACAAAACAAAGGATATTTGGGTCCTTCATGGTTTAAAAATTCTGTTCAAAATGTTAAAGTGAGTAGGTTTATAACAAATGAGTTTCCTTTATGAGATATTGAGCATTTTCTTTTCCATACCAAGTCAAATACTATTGATTTCTAAAAGGACTCAAAATTTCCTGAGAAACTGTCTCTCTAACTATTTCCATTGAAGTTAATAGCAAAACTCCCACTTACTTGTCCAAAAGCGAGTCCTAAGCATATAATAATTAAATGAGCATTTGCCAGGCTAATTATATAAAAGAATGGTTCATTCTTTGCTTCCATGAATGTCCTAAATATGAAGTGATTTATGGACAATATTCCTACTGTTAAACTGGTTACTTTGCATAGTGACAAATAATAATCATAAAGGGAAATTATTTTGGAACATACTTCTTACTGCTTATGCCATACAGATACAAATGATGGGAAAATGCTGTATATCTGTTCTTCTCCTTTGGGAATATTTTAATGGCAGGAGAAACTGGCTAATTCTTGCCTAGATAAAATCTGTTCAGTTTTCCTATGCTTAGTTCCCATATGTTCGGGTCCTCAGGAGATGTGAGTTTTTCCATTATTTAATGTGGCTTCTACCACATCCCTTGGGAGTCTGTAATACAGTCCAATAAATCACACCATTAAGGCCACTTTTCAGCCTAAATTTCCTTATATGTATATATGTATATTTATATATTTATATACATATACATGCATATAGACAGTAGTCCTTTTATGTAGTTATATATACTATATATTATATATATATACTGCTTCACAAAGCCTTCTGTCAATGCTCTTTATGTCACTTGGTAATAACCTCCAGCAATGCACAGAAAGTGTTACAACCAAAAGGGTGAAGTGATAAAGTACTGCTGTACTTTTATGAGCGTGATTGCATGCAAAGACACAGAACTAAATTTGTTACAAGCATAAGTACTGTAAAGCAAGCAAGGCAAAGTGTGCTTTTATCTCTTTGTCTTTCAGTGTGCAAAGTGTTAATTCCAGAGAAGCATCCTCACCATCTGAAATACAAGCATAAACTCCACCTACAGGAGAAACACCTTCTTATACTACATGCTCAGAAACAGCAATAAAAATGAGGCCAAGCCAAGGATTTTAAATATATGTGAGAACTCTATACATTTAACATGCCAGTGGCATCCTGGGGTGTGTCAGCAGGGATGTGGTTAGTAGGTCGAGAGAGGTTCTCCTCCCCCTCTACTCTGCCCCGGTGAGAATATTGCATACAGTTCTGGGCCCCTCGGTTCAAGAACGATGGGGAACTGCTTGAGAGAGTCCAGCGCAGAGCCACGAGGATAATTATGGGAGTGGAGCATCTCCCTCATGAGGAAAGGCTGAGGGAGCTGAGTCTCTGTAGCTTGGAGAAGAGGAGACTGAGGGGTGACCTTATTAATGTTTATAAATATGTAAAAGGTGAGTGTCAGGAGGATGAAGCCAGGCTGTTCTCAGTGACATCCAATGATAGGACAAGGGGCAATGGGTGCAAGCTGGAACACAGGAGGTTCCGCTTAGATATGAGACAAAACTCTTTATGGCGAAGTTGACAGAATGCTGGAACAGGCTGCCCAGGGGAGTTGTGGAGTCTCCTTCTCTGGAGACATTCAAAACCTGCCTGGTTAGGTGTTCCTGGTCCAGCAGAGGGATTGGACTAGATGATTTTTTAAGGTCCCTTCCAATCCCCAACATTCTGTGATTCTGTGATTTAGTGACAGTGCAGTTGCAAAGAAAGGGGGCCAGAGGTTGGAATGGATGTTGGGACTCCTTTGCTGCCTCTCTGCATATGCTTGTATGGTGTAGTGTTAAGAGTGGAGGGTTATTAACTTCTTACTTGTTAGTTTCACACTCATTATAATATAAAGTGTGAACCCAGCACTTCTACATGAAGAAAAGGCAGGAACTACAGACTGGAATCATTATCAAAGCACTTTGAATAGCCAGGAGCACAAACCACAGTAAAAGCCTAGGGACAGGTGCCCCTAAACGTACTTGAAATTAAACATTTGAAAAATAAGCTTTCTGCCGCTAAAGAAGCCATCAGTCACTCTCAAATATATTCACTAAAGATATAGATGACCTTTTCATCTCATATTAGTGCTTTTAGATTTCAAGGGTGTTGTTATTGTACATTGGTTGTTTTTATAATTATTATTATTAACAGATGCACATTATTAGATTTTCAAATCCTGTATATTGACATTTTTCTCCTGATTTCCCTGGAGTTGTGACAATTCATGTTAATTGAGGATCTGACCCATCTCTCCATTCTGAAAGGGAATGTTTCTATATGGACCCCTATTCTTCACTGCAAGATCTTTGAAAATGTTTGTTCAAGGTGATTTTTAGATTATAAACATAGAAAGAAAAGTATAACCATGTGAATGCTACATAGAGCTTTATTGAGTATACAGTAGCTTCACTTGATTTCCTTTTCAGATTTGCATCAAAATGGATATCCATTCTAGACAGACTACCATTTAAAACAAGAGACATACCAAATGAGTAAATGAGGTTATATTACTAATTAGCATACTGTCTCCTACTACCTCCAGTAAGCTACAAAATTTTGACTTCCATTTTATCACATAGATGAAACAGTTATCTTTCAGGGTTTGAAATTTCTGTGATCTTTATCCTTAATAAGCTCAGTAAAAGGCATTCAAATTACATCACTTTTGTCTTGGAAGTTAAATTGGGAAATATTGCATTCTCTGAGATGATAAACTCTGTAGAAGATAAATTATCATGAGAAATAGTTTTAATTGATTTACCATAATAAAAGTTATGTGACTTTGAAGTGCAAATGACACATTAAAATGAAGTTACAGTATGTTGATAATGCAGTGGCTTCTTTGTTAATGGAATTACTGACACTGCAGATGTTTGCAGAAGAGTTGTCCATTAGTGTTAAGTGAGAAAAAATAATGGAAATTGAATATATACTTCATTTAAATCCAAGCTCTACTCTTCTTCTCAGCAAGTGTAAATGTGATATATTTCAACATCACATGAGGTATGATGGCAACCTGAGCCAGAAATTTCCACACAAGATAGTTATTCTGGCTTTATCATTCTTTATCATTATAACTACACATTCCCCACTCACCATCCCCCCCAAAAAAAAGAAAAAATAAATAAAAATTAGTCCTTACCTCATTTTCCCCACTTGAAAACTGAGCTAACAAAACAGCCAGAAGTTTTGGTTAATAGGTAAACAGCAATGGAATATGTACCTTCCTGAGAGGTACCTCGTGTTGATGTTCAAAAATAAGGAAAATTCACATGGGTCCTGGACAACAACACTTGTAAATGTTCTCTCTTTACCACCCTAAGAATCTCATTTTCATAGGGTAAAAATGAAAGCAAACAAACAAACAACTACCTTTATCTCACTGTTTTCTCACAACACTTCTTATCTCTGGTATCTTTACATTTACTGTCCAATGATTTTTCCACCTTTATCCAGCTCTTTCACCTTCACTCTTCTGATTTTACAATCTTTTTCCCCACTCCCAGCCTTTCACTGTCTCTTCAGTTTTCTCTTACCTGTGAATGTTAGAATTCATTTTCAGTTTTCCTTTCCTTGCAAAATGTTTCTTGCTTTCCTTGCATAGAATTTGTATATATTTCCAGTCCTTTCTCTGACCTTTTTCCAGCTGTCATATAGACATATATCCAAACACACTCTTGCATTAAACTACTACATCCTACTGTAAACAAATCTGTTTCTTATGAGACTTTTCTTTTTTTCTTCCTCCTTGCTTTTTATGAACTGAGTTGAAAATTTCTGATATTTCCTCATCTTGTTAATTTTGAGCCAAAGCAACCTAATAAATAAATTATTTTAAATCCATTGAGTTAATAATCTATGAGCCCTCTGTCTGTAAGAACGCAACTATGTTAAAATGCATTATTGCTTAGAAGAATATTTTAATCTGATTATTATTTCAAAAAAAAAAAAAAAAAGAAGAAGAAGCAGTGCTAGTTATAACATTTTACATATTTACACCAATAATGCTAGTATGTTATTTAAATTTTTTATATTAAGTAATGGACAAATATAGATAAAATAGAAGGGATAGCAATAAGCATCAGGTTCTTGCTTATTCATTCATTTGCCAATTTGCTACATTCGTATATTCCACAGCCTTTCAGCTTGACAATATTCTATATGATTTTTTTTCAGTATCTGTTTAAACAAAACAAAACAAAACAAAACAAAAAAAAAAGATGTTTATCTCTTTAAATTTTTGCCAGGAAGCTGTCACTTTCCCATTTACTCATGCTATGTTGTGACAGAATGTGTCAGCTTCTTGCACAAATGAAAAGAGATATAGACCTGTATTTACTTTAGCTGAAAAATAAGTAGTCATCAATTCTGAGAAAAGTGTTTTCCCATCTGAAAAGATGGATAAATAAGAGTGGTTTTGCGAAGTAACTATTTACAAATGCTTGAAGGAATGCAAGCCAATTCACCAGCACTGAAACTGGGAAAGCTTTATCCTATATTGGACTGAAATGCTGGAACTAATCAGTGACAGCTAAGGAGAACTGATACACTTCTTCGAGAGATTCTTAGAAAGATTTTATGTCTGTACATATGTAAGACAGAAATGAAAAAAAGAAGGTATGCATAATGTGTGTACCTCTTCTTTAAAATTCTTAAATGTTTATCAGTCATGCAGAGCTCAAATTTCCACCGTGTAACGAGTTAAAATGTAGGTTGTAATTAGAAAAATCACTTTTTCAAAATGTTCATTGGAAGTATTAAGAAAAAATATAGATAGCAGAATCCTTAAAATGTATTATATTCTAACTCAGAAAAAAAAATAAAATAATCCATACATCATGAGTCTAGGAAAAGAAAAGCAAAACTGCCCATTAAACATAGAGGTAGATATCAAAAAAAGATATCAAAATTAAATCCCAGATCAGCCAAAATCATGAGCACCCACTGATTTTTTAAAGCACCATGTTCCATCCTAAAGGTTAAATCTGCAAGTTAATCTATGATGCAGCACAAAAAAATGGCTGTATATGGCACAGTACAGAACATAGTACAGAAACCATCATTCTCTGTAAATCAAGAGAAACAAAGAGAAACAGTTTTCTATCCTTGGCTGACACTGCAGTAACACCGCTATACTTCCATCAGTACTGGACCCAAGGCTGCTGTGTGCACCACAAAGGCTGCATTCTCTCTTACATATATTTCTTATGGAATCAATCCATTGAGTCATTTAGCTAAATGTTTCCAGGATATCTTCCAGCTTCACTGGGACTTCTCCCACTTGTCTTGTTTACAGTAGCCTTTCAGAGGAGTTAGAGGATGCCAGATGGATGCAAAGTCCAGCCAGCCTGCTTTTCTGTTCTATGCAGATTACAGATTATACAGTTTCTGTAGCTGTGTGGAAAGACTAAACAGGGCAGCTTTGAAACACAAATTATGATGAAAAAGCAACAGAGGGCATAGATCTGAATCTGTTTCTATGATTCAATGAGATTTCATCCATGATATACAGGTTCTTTATAACCAGGTCTGACTATGTCTCTCATGGGCAGGCAATATGTAATACCTAAAAGTGCTACTGTTTTATACCATGCACTCCGTTCAATGAAGAAATGAGGATATTCATCACATAGCAAGATTGGTCTGTCATCTTTTCATGGTCACCAGTATGTTTTCTGTGATACCAGTCAACATCAGTATTAACAACAGTATTTTTAGAAACACAAAGAACCCTAGGTGTGTTGGAAGTCCACTTTCTTAATCACAAGACATAGATGGAATAAGTAACAACCAGATGTCTGTGAATATTTAATAGTCATCATTTGCCGGTCCTCCCTACTGCCCTTTCACTAAGCTTCTATATCAATCATCAGGGAAACACATCTTTTAAGGACATTGTTAAATAATAGCTACAGGTACACAGCTACTATGGTTGCATGTCCTATGCATGTATCTGTTCTTAGTAACAGCTGCTAGTAAATTTTAATTACCACATTTTGCACCAAAAACTTTTATTTCAATTAGTTCTTTTACACTATAACATTCCAATGAATGAACTAGTCACTGAAGAACAGGGTTTTGATTTCAGTAAGCTAGTGGAAAGCTTTCTTTGCGAAGATAAAGGCAAAAGAGTTAATAATCTGTGTATCTGTAGAGTTCAATCTGTAGGGTTCAGTGACTAACTCCCTGTATCTACTCTGCCCAAACATGTATTTTTTGGCAACTCTGCTAGGGAAAATTCTGTAATAATTTCTTTGTATAGCTGCTTTCCCCCTGAAGAGTAAGCAGGACAATTACCTTGTGAAGCCCATGTGAAAAATTACCTACTGGCTTTATAGTGAATTAGGTCTTCCTTATTTCAATACTTTTTTTTTCTTTTTCTTTTTCTTTTTCCTTTTTTTTTTTTTTTTTTTTAATGTTTCATGCAGAAATAAATCCTATATATGCATGAATATGTATGTGTGTGTGTATGTCTGGATGCACGTGTTTTAATAATTCAAAGTCTTTATTTCATCAACACATGAGAAAGAATAAAAGCACAAACAAGAAAGAAAAAACACTGTATCAAGCTTTTATTAATTCATTTTAATCAAATATTCCTGGAGTAAATCACAACAAACACTTATTTGGATAGAGGTCATATACATACCAAAAAAAAAAAAAAAAAAAAAAAAAAAGTAAAGTCAAGGTCATTATATATGAAATTTCTCTAAAATAAACACTTGGGCTTTAGGATATTTGTTCACTGACCCTGAAATGTCAGCTTGACACTGATACTAATGTAGCAGACTTGTCTCTAGAGTTTATCCCACTATGCAAAGGTGTCACTGTGAAAATCCTTCTGAAGTGCTTCAAGTGCATTCTAGAAACCATCTGCATATGTTATTTTATTGCTATGTCTCATAAATCAATATTATGTAGAAACATCTATAATTTCAAATTATATTAGAAATAGGATAGCCACAGTGCTGCATGTTAGAGGTCCTAATGACACCAGTGGTACAGTACTTACATTTTAAACATTTTATTGAACAGCTTGAAGTTATTCAGCTTATAAAACCTCCAGACTGTTTCCTCCCAAAGCCCTGGAGCTCTGACCTAGTAAAGTTCAGGCTGCCGAAGGCAGGGGAGGAGTCCTACTTGCACTTGCAAATGGATAAATAGTAGAAAACATCAGTAGAAGCTAAAGATCTGAATGCAGGTGGCTACATATAATCAATACAGCTAATAATAAGTAATGACATTTTTAAATATGTGAAAATGATGCTGTAGAATAACTTCCATTAAATATACAAGGCACCAACAATAAGAAACAGGGTGCAATAATTATAAGCATAGGTGTCCATTCGTTAGCACTTTCAATCATAATGCTGTGCATCTAGTCAGCAGGTTGTTAGCCCTATTTACTTTGGAAAATCATCAGCCACCTAATAACCATTTCCTGTTTTTGGACTATGTTACTGCTGTGTACTGTAACACGTTACTAATTTCTCTGAGTATCTCATTTGTATCATCATCCTACACTGAGTTTGAAAAGGACATGTGTCAGAAATTGTAAGAAGAATGATTCCCTTAAGAATTTCTCTTTATCTTACCTCTTTCAGATGGTTTTGTCAGATCAGTGGATGTTGTAGAACAGGTCTTATTGTTCATTTTCTTTCTGTTTGTTGCCTGAATGATAATGATCATTTTCATATTTTTATATTTAACACTTTTGCTTTTACATCTTCCTATTAATTTTTTTCCCACTACAGCAATACAAACAACACCCCCTGCAGATTAATATTTTTATCTGAGATGTCCTGGGTTATTATTCCTCATCCTCAACTGTTCTTCCAGGACAGCATATTGGCCAACCCTAAATGAAGGACTCAGTTTCCATAGAAAGTTTTCGAAGATTGTAAATACGCACTACTCAAAAGCAGTTTTGTTCAAACTTCTCCAATATTACCTACAAGTTTAATGCAAGTTCCTCAAAAGACTAGACAAAAACAACAAATAAGAATGAAGGATACAGGATCTGGTCTACCATTCCAGATTATTCATTTCCAGAATAACTTCTGTTTAAATGGATATCGCTATGATTGCCTTGCTAATATATTTCAGTTTTTGTTGTTTTTGTTTGTTTGTTTGCTTGTTTGTTTGTTTTTTCTTACACATACACAAGCCACACACTGCAAGCATTCAGATTTCCCTTCGGAATTCATTGGAAACCAATTCGGCCTGGAATATGGCCTTCATCTTTATCAGCAGCTCTTGTTGTTCAAGATAAATTCTTTACAAAACTCTGAATATTATACTTTGTCATACCTCAGCAGATCAAACACTAGCTAGTTTCACAAAAAATGTACCCAGACAACTCCCAACATGTTGAAATACTATTCAAACCATAGAGATAGTTTATTTGGTGTGATCATATGGTCTAGATTTTGTCAGATATGAAAAATATAACCTTTAATTTAAGTTGCATGTATGTATGTACGTCATTCCATATTTACTTCGCACATCATGGTTAAGCCTCTAAGGGCCAATTATAATTTTCCCACTTTGGCCCAACCAGCTGTGGCTGGTTGCCTTGGAAATTATAGCAGGTGGGGTGAGAAGCTGATGGTGGAAACAGCTATTTCTCTAATACAAATCAAGAGCAAATTCAGAAGTTCCAGTTGCTGCTATACAAGACCTGTTATCTTAGCTACCATTAGCAAGTTAGTGAAGGACTTCAGAACAGGGTGAAGGGTATAACAATTTATATCTCAATCTGCCCCACCTATGTATAGGTGAAACCACTGAAACCTCTGCAGATGTATGGTTGGGTCTCCTTGGATATAAGATAAAGATCTTATATTACACCATAGATGCTTAGAAACTTGTTTACTCTTCCAGCTCCAGTTATTGTTGTCCTGTTTCAACCCCAACACAATTCCTGCTTTTGAACATATTCTGTATTAATGCTCTAATTTGTCTTGCCAATATACTTATTTTCCAACATAGCACGGTGCAATCCCTTTTTAAGCTTCCATAGCTAGTCAGAAGTCAAATGTCCTAATACCTTTTATTCTATTACTTCTTACTAACCATTGTACTAGGTGTTCTCATGTAGTCTAGCCAAAAGATTCCCATTAATGACTTGTCATTTGTAACAGCCAGATCTTGTTTCTTTTCTGACAGTTCCAGATAATGTTTTCACTGCAGGTCTTTTCTGCAGAAGCCAAATGGAAGCTGCCTCATGCAGGCTTTATATACTCCCTGTATACAAGCACCAGGTTAAAGCATTAGATTCCAGTTAATGGCACAAGTCAGCTTCTAGTCTAGTACAATGAATTTTCCTTTCAAGTTTCATTGTTCATGTAGGAAATTCAGTCATATAACATAGCCTACAAAGTTAAATATCTACTGTTAAATGGTGTACAAAGCAACTTCTGCAAATCCTACAATGTTATGTGCATAAGAAAATATTTAAATTTGTTGTTATTTGTTGGTTGTGTTTTTAATGTCATAGTTTTCCTTGCCTAACTGCCATAACTGCCACTGGCATTACTGTGAGTAAAGATTTCTTTTGCAAAAGCTGCACTTTGTAGTTATGTAGATCACTTTACTAGATGTAGTAAAGAAAAAAAAAAAAAAAAAAGAAAAAAAAAAGAAAAAAAAGACTACATGGCTAGAAAGGCTTAAAGCAGTCTTTTGTAAATATATATATATATATATGTATATTAATTTTGTAACTGTAAAACTAACATTCAACTTTTTTTTTCCTCTACTGTGAATAGAAAGTGCTATAGAGGAGACATGTCTGAGACTGAAAAGCATCAACAAAAGAGTTGATGCTTTTCAGTCATGATGCTTTACAAGGCAGTATTCTTGAAAATGAAAACTTTTAGAATATGCTGTATTTTACAGTACATTTCTTCCTTAGAGATATAATTTTATATTATTTTTATATTGTTGTATATTTCTGTCTTGTCACGTGCGTTGACACAGGACAAGGGGGAATGGGCTAAAGTTGTGCCAGGGGAGGTTTAGGTTAGATGTTAGGAAGAACTTCTTTACTGAAAGGGTTGTTAGGCATTGGAACAGGCTGCCCAGGGAAATGGTTGAGTCACCATCCCTGGAGGTCTTTAAAAGACGTTTAGATGTAGAGCTTAGCGATATAGTTAAGTGGAGGACTTGTTAGTGTTAGGTCAGAGGTTGGACTCGGTGATCTTGGAGGTCTCCTCCAACCTAGATGATTCTGTGATTCTGTGAAATGGAGTGAGTATGACTCCTGAAGTTTTAGAGATGAAATTGAATTAAAAATAAGAGAAAAAAGAAGTATTTGTTAAGTAAGTTATGTCTCATATCTATATACTATTTTCACCAGCTGACTAAATTAACTTTGATATAATGTTTTTGGGTTTGTTTTTTTGATGTTTAGTTGTTGCTAAGTTTGCTTTTTTTTTTTTTAATATCTACTTTTCTGTCACAACAATATAAAATGTATGTCACAAAATATGAGATAATTTTGTTTAAATAGAGGTAGAGGAAATGCTTATCTACAGCAAAAGAATCATAGAATCATTAAGGTTGTAAAAGACCTTCAAGATCATCTGGTCTGACCATAAGAAGAAATTAGTGAGGAACCTTTCTTAGTTTGATCATACTAAGATGCTGCTGTAATGTCTTTCCAATATAAAAATATTGTCACAGCTATTTTCATGAAGTTTCATGATACAAAAACAGGTTGAGAGAAACATTTTCCAGATCACTTGTTCAAACAAGATCCTCATCTGTGGGAAGAACATGAGGTTCTAGGATGCTTCTACATGTACAGCACGGAAATATGAAACATCTGTATAAAGCTTTAATTTTAAGACACATTGAGTTTTACTAAGTTCAGTTTTGTGCAAAAAAATCACTGTCACCATTCAATTTTATTTTCAGGGTTCTTGGCAAAATGAGGTTTCCTAATGTATCTGAAAAGGAGTATTTTACAAACAGAAAAAGCTAACTGATAGAAACTTTTTGTTGATTATTCTGGAAATTCCAGATACATTTTCTGTATTACTAACATCAGCTATTAAGATTTACAAGCAATACTGAAATCAGTATCCAAAGCTTTTTGCACTTCAAACTAGCTTGAACTGGATAAAGAGATCTGGCATTTCGTATCTCATTCTGTCTGCTATCAGTCCTCTAATGTCAGAGAACAGTGTGATTTATACCTTATGGGTCTGCAAACTGAAAGTTACTGCAGTGTCTTAATGGATGTAGAAAATTGCATTATCATGAGCATTCCCCAGTATTGAAGTCATGTAGGAAGACATGATTTTAGACAAATTTTGCAGCATTTCTTAACAAAATAAAAATACAAATTTAAAAGGTGCAAAATCAGTATATTTAGTGAAATTAATTTGTGCTATTTCACTTAATATTTTAAGTCTTTTATAACATTTTTAAGAGTCCACACATATGAAAAAGACTGACTCACATTAAGAAGACCAAACAAAGGGTGTTTTCAAAACAATGTTAAAATGTTTTAATCTGGTACACCACTCATATTTCATGGCACAGAAAGCATAGAAAATGCATATTACATTACAGTATGAACATGATGACTGTGAGGAATTTATAAAGTGAGCTCTGGAAGTCTTTATTTTGTTATACTTTATATTTTATTTTATTGTTTGTTTGTTGTTTTGTTTGCTTGTTTAGAATATAAAATAGCATCAAGGTTGTTAATTGAAAAAATGGTAAATGATGAGGGAGATGAGACATTATCACCCATCTATTCATTGGCTCCAAATTACATAGAATTTTTTTAATCCTGTTACCACAAATGAATCTGTACATGATTCAGCAGAACTTCCTAGTGGTAATACAACTGACAGGGAAGCATCAGTTAAAGAAAGCACTAGGAGGTGAATGTGAATCCATAAATAGACTTCTTGCTTGAAATCTTCCCTTAGACAGGTGCATCAGACAGTCACAACACAATAAAAGAAGAATTCCCTACCCTCTTGCCACCAGGCAAAAGCAGGGGACCTAAGAGACAGGGGGAATTGAAAGTGTATTTTTCCTCGGGGAATGCCCTTCCTGCATACCTCACTACCTAGGTGCAATTATATAACAGGCTCTGGAACTTGATGGACAATTATGTGGATGAAGGTCCATCCAGGTTGGAGTGGTTGCCTAGGGCAAGTCAGCCTATCCCAAGTATTGTGACCACCTCCACCAAGAAAAAAAGAAGGGTTGCTGTCATAGCTGACTCTCTTCTGAGGGGAACAGAGGGCACAATAGACCAGCTTATCCCAACCTGTAGCTAAGTCTGCTGCCTCACGGGGGGCCTGGGTAAAAGACAATACTAGAAAAATTTCTATCCTGGTACAGCACTCTGATTATTATCCATTGATTTTTCATGCTGGCAGTGATGAAGTAGCAAAGAGAAGTCCAAAGGTAATCAAAGGAGAATTCAGTGCCCTGGTGCAATTGGTAAAAAGATCAGGGAAATGAGCAATATTCTATTCTTTCAGTATCAGGGAGTCAGAATCATAGAATCATAGAATGGCTTGGGGGACCTTAAAGATCATCTAGTTCCATAGGGAAGGACACCATCCACTAGATCAGGTTGCTCAGGGTCTTATCTAGCCTGGCCTTGAACACCTCCAGGGATGGGGCATCCACAACTTCTCTTGGCAACCTGTTCCAGCATCTCACTATCCTCACAGTGAATAATTTCTTCCCAATGTATAATCTAAATCTATCCTTTTTTAGAACCATTCATTTAGAACCATTTAAAACCATTTCCAAACATTTAGAACCATTTAAAACCATTCTCCCTTTATTATCACCTTTATTAAACCATTCTTCCTATCATTATCTACCCAAGTATAGAGTCCCTCTCCATCCTCTGCATAAGCCCCCTTTAAGTACTGAAAGGCCACAGTGATGTCTCCCCAGAGCCTTCTCTTCTTCAGACAGAACATCCCAAGCTCTCTCAGCCTGTCTTCATAGAAGAGGTGCTTCCGCCCTCTAAGTCAACTTTGTGGCACTCCTCTGGAGCCATTCTAACATGAAAATCCTTCTTGGGCTGCGGGCTCCAGACCTGGACACCGTACTCCAAATGGGGCTTCACAAGGAGAGAGTAAAGGGCAACAATCACCTCCCTTGACCTGCTGGCCACTCCTCTTTCGATGCAGCCCAAGATGCAGTTGACCTTCTGGTCTGCAAGCACATGCTGCTGGCTCATATTGAGCCTTTCATCCACCAGAACCCCCAAGTCTCTCTCTTCATGGCTGCTTTCACTGAGTTCTTCTCCAAGTCTGTACTCATGTCTGGGATTGCCCTGGCCCAGGTGCAGCACCTTGCACTTTGACTTGTTGAACCTCACTAGGTTCACATGGACCCAATGCTCAAGCATTTCCAGGTCCCTTTGTATGGCATCCCTTCCCCCTATTGTATCATCTGCACTGCTCAGCTAAGTGTCATATGAAAACTTGCTAAGGGTGCACTCAATCCCACTGTCTATGTCATTGTTGAAACAATTTAAAAGCACCAGTCCCAAGACCGGTCCCTTGAGGGAAACCACTCATCACCAGATTCCATCAATGATTCCATAGAACCATTGACAACCACTCTCTGGGTATGGCCATCGAGCCAATTCCTTATCCACTGTGTGGTCCACCCTTCAAATCCATATCTTTCCAGTTTTGATATTAGGATATCATGTGGGATCATGTCAAAAGTCTTACAGAAGTTCAGGTAGATGACTACGTGGAGGCACTGTCATGGCAGTGGGAGAGGCATTGAGCAGGGCCCAGCCAAAGCCCTCAGAACTCACAATTTTGAATACGTTTGGCACTGTTGCTATTCACTGAAATCACAGTTGCAGCCCAAGCAGTTGGAATTAAATACATAGGAATGAGAAATTAACAAGCTGCCTGTAACGCTGCATCTGCTGTTGGATATTTGACTGGCAGGCCAAGAATATGTCTGGTAGTGTCTGGTTCAGGTTTTTTTACATGCACTTGGTGGGTTGAACTGTTGGCCTTTGTTATTAGAGGGTCTTTTGACAGAAATAAGGAAACCATGGGAGCTTTCCAAGAATTTCCACAGGTTGAAGCTGGTAGGCTGTACAACAAACTATCCGCCCAAGCAGCCTAGAAGTAATTCCTGCAGTTATTGAAAAGGCTGCAAGAACCAGCATGTATGGTTGTCCACGTTCCTGCTATATTGACATACCTGGGGATTTAGTGAATCTTGAGGTGAACAAGAGCTCTGTCAACTATATAGAATGCTGCCAACAACCTCCCATCAGCATGGCTGAACACTCTGCTGTATCCAAGGCAGCATCTATCATTGCTGATTCCAAGCAGCCTCTGTTAATCATTGGCAAACATGCTGCTTATTCAAATGATGGAAACAACATCAGAAAGTTGGTGGACCTTTGTGGACTGTCTTTTTTGCCTACACCAATGGCAAAAGGAGTAGTTCCTGGTAACCATCCAACTTGTGTAACTTCAACAAGATCCACAGCATTAAAGCATGCTGATGTAGTCATCTTTCTTGGTGCAAGGTTGAACTGGATTTTGCATTTTGGTCTTCCACCAAGGTTTCACAGAATCACAGAATGTTAGGGATTGGAAGGGACCTTAAAAAATCATCTAGTCTAATCCCTCTGCTGGACCAGGAACACCTAACCAGGCAGGTTTTGAATGTCTCCAGAGAAGGAGACTCCACAACTCCCCTGGGCAGCCTGTTCCAGCATTCTGTCAACTTCGCCATAAAGAGTTTTGTTTCATATTTAAGCGGAACCTCCTGTGACTTGTTAAGTTTCATCAGGTGGTCTCCAACATGCTCATCAATTACAGTGGTAGGGACTTTGCTCCCCCAGCCTCCATCTATACGTTCAGGGAAATGAAAGACTTGGGATGCCTGACTGGCAGTGAAGACTGAGGCAAAGAAGTTGTTAAGTACCTCGGCCTTCTCCACATCCATCATTGCCAGTTCTCCATCTTCATTTGTCAGAGGTGGTACATTCTACTTAGTTTTTATTTTGCAGCCAATTTACCTGTAGAACCCCTTCTCATTATTCTTTTCATCCCTTACCAAGGTCAGTTCCATCTGTGTCTTGGTGTTCCTGATCCCATCCCTGCACATCTGGACAGCATACTCTTGCCTAGGTACATGGCCATGTTTCCATTGTCCATGCATTTTCTTCTTTTGCCTAACTTTGACCACTCAGTCCTCGTACAGCCACACTGGTTGCTTACCTTCCCTGTTTGATTTATTACATATGAGAATAGAGAGCTCTTGTGCTCTAAGAAAAATATCTTTAAAGAGTTGAGTCGCTGAGGTGATCAGCTGTGGGGTGGATGTGTTCTGCATTGGAGTGGGGGATGGTGGTGTGCAGGGTTTCCCTTCACTGAGGCCCTTTCAAGGCAGTCGAGGGAGAAACCAGGACCTGGCAGGCCTTGTGAGGGCAGCTGATGAGGCTCAGGCAGAGCCAGAAGCCCTACCCTACTCCCTCCTCCCCTGCCCCCATCATACAAAGGCAGCCCCTGGAGAGAGTAAGTGACAAGCACAGAGAACAGAGTGGGCAAACAGGGTGTGGCACAGCAGTTTGTGAAGCAGTTTTTTCAGGCAGGGTGAGTAGGGGAGGGTCATTTTAATGTACTGGGATCAGCAGAAGAAGGGCCTTCCGCTGCAGCAGAAATGGTGTCCACCCATCAAGCCTCCTGATCTGAGGCTGAAACCCAGACAAGGGGGGCACAATCTCCCAGGGCAGATGCCTCCACCCAAACACCTCCCAAGGATTGAAAGAGCAGTCCAGACCCTCAGTTCCAGGTAATTCGAGTCTCTGGAGGTCCCCCTAGGGCCTGAAGGCAGAGGTGGCTGTCATGAATGCAAGTGTGCCCAAATGGATAAGTGTTTCAAACATGTGACTCTATTGCAAGAGGAGCTCACCAGACAGCATAGTAGTATTCAGGAATCTGAGCAAGAGATTGACAAATGGTATTATACATTGACATGGTCCAAGAAACAGTCCTGCCTTAAGTCCAGGCAAGGGGTAGGTAAAGAAGCCTGCAGGTCAGATGATGCAGCACATTTGGAAGACTCACAGGACAAGGGAGAGTGGACCCTTGTCTCTGCTTGGAGCCAAAGGAGGAATTTCTCCCTTGGTCCTGAAGTGTCCCTGTGCAAGAGATATGAATTTCTAGGGCAGGAGAGAGGAGACTTCCAGAGAATAAGTAAAGACCAGTAAGACCAACCACAGGGAACTCACAAATGCCAACCACATAAAGTCGGCTTAGTCTCCCACCTACATCAGAACCAGTGCCACAAAGAAGATAGGAAGGGTGTTATTCATTGGAGGCTATGCTCTGAGAGGCAGCGAGTCTCCCATTTGCCATCCAGACAATCCCTCCAGAGAGGTTTGCTTCCTGCCTGGGGCCCATATTCATGATATTAAAAAGATCCTACTGAGTATGATGGGTTCCAAAGACTACCGTCCCTTCCTACTCTTTCAAGTAGGATCAAACAGTGCTGTGACAAGGAAATTCCGAAATATCAAAAAGGATTTCATGTCCCTTGGAAAGGTGTTGAAGGGATCGGAAGCACAAGTAATGTTCTCCTCTGTCCTCCAATTGGTGACTGGGACCCAGGAAAAGGGAGACAAACAGACCATGTGAATGATTAGCTGTGAGGCTGGTGGCAGGCCCAAGGGTTTTGGTTTCTATGACCTTGGACACACTTTTGAGAGACTGGGCATGCTGACGCCGGATGGGGCACAGCTGACCAGGTGTTGCAAGAGAGTTCTGGGCAGCAAACTGGTTGGGCTTATCAGGAGGTCTTTAAAATCAATGCAGTGGGGGAAGGGGATGTACATCTGAGTGAAAAAAGCATAGCTGAGAACATTATCACTCTAAGTAACAGCAGGGACATGTTTCTGAACTGTCCCAATGCAAACAGGAAGGGTTCTGGAAATGTGATGTGACCAATAGCCCAGCTGTTGTCGCTCTACACCAATGCACACAGCATGGGAAACAAGCAGGAGGAGTTGGAAACCACAGCAGTTAGACAAATATCATCTAGTTGCTAACACGGAAATATGGTGGCATGGATCACATAACTGGAACACTGGAATAGAGGGCTACAAACTCTTCAGAAGGGTTGGGGTTTTGCCTTCTACATTAGGGAAGGGATTGAGTTGTGAAGAGATGCCTTGAGAAATAGCCACGGACAGGTTGAAAACTTGTGCATGAGAGTTAAAGACCACATCAATAAATGACAAGTTGTGGTTGGAGTTATTGCAGAGAGTTTATTAAGGGGGAACGTGTGGATGAGGCATTCTTACTCCAACTACAAGAAGCATCATGCTCACACGCTCTCATCTTGATGGGGGACTTCAGCCACCCAGATGTCTGCTAAGAAAACTACACAATGGGTTGTAAGCAATCCAGAAGATTCCTAGACTACCTTGAGGATAACATCCTGGTCCAGGTATTAGACAAACCAACCAGAGAAGAGTTACTTGACCTGGTGCTATAACAACGTGGAAGAGCTCATTAAAGAGGTCAGATTGGAGGCAGTCTGGGCTGCAGTGACCATGCCCTGGATGAGTTTTTGATTTCAAGTAATACTGGCCTGGAAACGAGCAAAATCAGGAAAGTTATTTAAAGATGTAGTAGTAGATGAGATCCCCCGGAACACTGTCCTTAGGTACAGAGGAGCTGAGCAGAGCTGGCAACTCTTTAAGGATGTTTTCCTTAGAGCACAAGAACTCTCCATCCCCCTGCGTAAAAAAGCAGGAAGACAGGGCACACAGCTGGGATAGCTGAGCAAGGACCTGCTGGTCAATCTGAGGCTCAAGAAGGAAATGCACAGGCAGTGGAAGCAGGGACACGTGGCCTGGGAAGAATACAGGGATGCAATCTGGATGTTCAGGGCTGGGATCAGCAAAACCAAGACAGATGGAACTGAGCTTGGCAAGAAGAATAACATGAAGGGATTCTTTAGTTGCATTGCTCAAAAAGGAAAGGCCAAAGAGAGCATACCCCTTATGATGGATGATAAGGGTGAACTGGTAACAACAGACAGGGAGAAGGCTGAGGTACGTAACAACTTCTTTGCCTCAGTCTTCACTGCCAGTCAGGCATCCCAAGTCTTTCATTTCCCTGAACGTATAGATGGAGGCTGGGGGAGCAAAGTCCCTACCACTGTAATTGATGAGCATGTTGGAGACCACCTGATGAAACTTAACAAGTTTATGAGGCCTGGTGACATGCATCTCAGGGTCCTGAAGGAATTGGCTGATGGAATTGTCAAGACTCTTTCCATCATATTTGAAAAGTCCTGGCACTCAGTTATGTCCCTGGTGACTGGAAAAAGGGAAACATCACTCCCATTTTTAAAAAGACTTGAAAGGATGACTCAGGGAACTACAGACCGGTGAGCCTCACCTTTTTGCCTGGGAAGATCATGGAATGTATCCTCCTGGAGGCAATGTTATGATAAGGTTACCAACATAGCTGACCAAGGGAAGCCAGTTGATGTAAATTTTTGTAATTCAGCAAAGATTTCCATATCACAGTATATTTCAGGACAAAACATCCAGCATAGAGCTAGATAACAGGCTGTATGAAAGGGTGGGTGAATAACTGTCTGATGGGCTGGGCTCAGAGTGTTATAGTAAAAGGTGTTACATCAGGCTGGCGGCCAGTCACTGCAAGGGTTCTGCAGACATCCATTTTACGGCTAGTTCTCTTAAGCATTTTTAAAATTGATCTGGATGCAGGACTTAAATGTATATTAAGTAAGTCTGCAGATGACACTTAGTCTGCAGATAGCACTAAACTGGGAGGAACTGTTGACTCCCTTGGTGGTGGAGAGGTTTCCCAGAGATATTTTGACAGGCTGGAGGGCTGTGCAATCACCAACCACATGAAATTCAACAAGAGCAAGTGCCAGATACTGCATCTTGGATGGATCAGCCCTGGCTATATGTACTGACTAGGGGATGAGAGGCTGGAGAGAAACCCCACACAAAGGCAGCTAGGGGTTCTGGACCTTGATTATGAGTCAACAGAATGCCCTGGCAGATGAGAGGGCTAACCATATCCTGCGGTGCATCAAGCACAGCATTGCAAGCCTGCCAAGGGATTGTCTGACTCTACTGTGTGCTAGTGCAGACTCACCTTGAGTACTGTGTGCAGTTTTGAGCACCACATTATTAAAAGGACATATAGCTCTTAGAGACCGTCCAAAGGAGGACTACAAAGGTGATGGAGGGTCTAGAGGGCAAGACCTATGAAGAGTGGCTGAAGACACTTGGTTTGTTCAGACTAGTGATGAGGACATTGAGGGGAAACCTCATGGTGGCCTACAGCCTCCTCACAAGGGGAAGCAGAAGGGCAGGTGCTAAACTTGTCTTTCTAGTGACCAGTGATAAGACCCAAGGATACAGCATGAATCTCCAACAGGGGAGGTTCAGACTGAATCTTAGGAAAAAATTCTTCACTGAGGGGGTGGTTGGGCACTGGAACAAGTTCTCCAGAGAAGCGGTCATGGTACCAGGCCTGCTGGAGTTCAAGAAACATTTAGACAACACTTTCAGACATATGGTTTAATTTTTATGTGGTCTTGAGTAGAGGCAGGAGTTGGACTCAGTGTTCCTTGTTGGTCCCTTCCAACTTTTGCCAGGAATATCTATAGAACAAATACTGATCATTCATGAAGCATCTATAAATGCACTTTTTTTTTTTTTCTTTTTTTTTTTTTTTTTAACAAATGCCTGGTCCATAGCTAAAAAACTTTTGTGAACTGCAAGGGAACTTACTGAATGATACCTAACAAATTTGGACAACAAATACTTTAAAGAAAATCTCAAAGGGGCTTTTCTAGATCATGATTTTCAGCATAATAACTTAAGCCCACTGAACTCCTTTTTCTTGGATCTGACCCTACATCTGCAGAAATATAATAAACAGAAATGAATGGAGAAATTAGTCTCATAACAAAAGTAATACAGATAAAAAACTGATAAAAAACTATTAACTTAAAGTCTTTTTCTGAGGATCACTTACAACAAAACCTGGTTGATAGAGAACTATAAAAAATCTTAGTAGAGTAATTCTTCTTATGCATAAAAAGTCCTGTAATAGTGTTATAAGCTATAGCATTTTTGATCTTTATTATAAAACACTGCAGTATCTATTCATAAAATCTACTGCTTGATTCAGCACCCTGTAACACCAGCTTTTATGCCTTTATAGATGCTCTAAGAATTTTCTTTTACAATTAATTTAGTACTCATGGCATGTGCCAGGTTGCAGAATCCAAGTCTCATTACTCAGTCACAGAATTAATTTCTCAAAGTCTATAGGTTCCGCTGTTGCTCAGCAGTTGACCTTGCCCCGTTTGGTCTTTATGTGTTATGGCTGGAAGTCAGACTGACTAAGATACAAGCATACACACAAAGTACTGAGGAGTCAAACTGGACAATACACATCTTTATTTCTGGAATGTTCTTTACATTGATCAGGCACTGTCTTAATAGCAATAATAATGACAAATGCAATAACAATTTAACAATTTAAACATATGGCAGTTTATATAAACATATAACAATGTAATAATTTAAACATAGCAGCAGAAACCATAAACAGTGGATTTATTGGTTTAAGTTAAAATAAATAAATAATTAAATGAATTGCAGGCATAATAATAAATATTTTTGCCTACGTGAACATGCAAAAATATAATTTCCAAATGTTTTTGTAATGAAGAATAGACAGTAAGTATGTAAATGTGACTTCATCACCAGTAATGTAGCATAGTTTCATTATATCTCAAACCAACTTTTGACAGTTATCATCTTTGGTGCAACATAGCAGCACAGGACATTTTGTTTGATTCTTTTAAACTAGTTTTATTCAGTAACTAGTTTATTTAAACATAAATGTATGTGTTTGAGTTGAGAAAGCAAGCAGATTTTTCCATTATATTAACATAAAACAATATGTGAGAAACTAAAGTACATTAGTTTTAAGTTCTTCCAGGACACAATGACCTGAAGGAATCTCTTAGCAGTTATCTAAAGATAACTGTCTCTTTGCTTGATACCTTATTTATTTTTAAATATATGTTTATATATATTTATTTATAAGATTGCATATCTTAAAAAGCAATTAAAAATAGGAAATTATAGAAATCAATGCCTCAGTCTTTCTTCAGAAAAAAAAAAAAAAAAAGCTGAATAGTGAAAAAGTCATTTTTAAATCAAGTTTTCCATTCACTAATTTAAGTAACGATTAAAATTTTTCATTTAAATCACTGTATTTAAATCAAATAAAATTAATCTGTGCTACTTTAAACTAATTATAAGATGAAAGATTCTTTGTACCAATGATATTGAATAGTATTAGTTAAAAAGGTAGTTGTTCGATGATCCTCTTCTGAAACTGTTTATGAAAAAGTCTGGAATCATAGAGAAATGATGTATGTTTCTATGAAAGAAGGCAAAAGGCTTTTGTTACATTTTGCTATTCCCTTAAGAGCTGTTTATTCATATATTAAATTAGAAGCACTTTTTTTTTTTTTTTGGGGGGGGGGGATATTTTGTATTTTGTTTTGTATTTTGTTTTCAATAAACTGCATTTGACTTTTATCAGCACTATATTCTTATTGTGGTCTTTTAGCCTACATCTTAAAGCAAACATCAGGAGACCTATCATTTCAGCAATGCACTCATCAAAAGTTAAATACCTTAAAAGAACTTAGGAGTTTTAACAATGCAAAGTAATCAGGTAATCAATAACTCATTTAATTAAATTTTTCCTAATTCAAGTAACAATAATTAATGCAATTCCTCCTTCAGGGGGAGAGGGGGGAGATGGATGGGGACGAAGGGGGTTGAACTTATGACCAAAAGAATTGCCTGATCAGGGTTTGAAACAAGGGACGTTGTGAGTCCAGAACTAGACCTTGTGCTAGGGACATTAAAAATTAAAATTAAAAGGGTAGAGAGAAGACTCACAGAGAAGACATTTACCCCATCTCTAGAGACCATAGCTTACATAGCAATAACTGATTACTAGAGCTTTGAAAGTACATGATAATTTCACAAATAACATAAAAGCCCTACAGCTTAGGTGGGTAATACACTTTGCCTAGAGTATGTTAAGGACAGAAATTAATTTTATGAAGCAGAACTGAGCAAAAATCACAGGAGACACAAAAATTCGGTTGCAATGTGATTGCCATAATGGAAAGAAAACTATAACATCATATCAAGGATAACAGAGTGTGACTTTTTTGTTTGATTGTTTATTTTTTGTTTTTGTTGTTTTCAAATATTTCTGTCTGGACTTACTTATTTTAATTTTGCACATAAATTTTGATCTCTTGCATGTTTACCTTGAAAAGACCACCAGACTAGAAATGCACTGAGCATACATTAAGCCACAGGTCCTGCCACAAACATGAAGTTTTTCCATTAGATCCTTTCTGTTACCTTTGATCTTCATAATAACTTTTAAGGGAAAGACCATGTATATAATCTTCTTATGGCATGGACTTTTATTACTGAGAGAAAATGGAAATTGTACTTTTGGCTCAGGTCACTAACATAGAAAAAAAGAAGACCCAAATCCATTATACTTTGAGAGAAAATTTAATAAGACTCAGTTCCCATAAGAGTCTAGTTTGCAAAGACTTTTATTTTTCTGACCTTCAGATTAAAGGCCAAAACCAACTTTTAACAATCATTAAATAAGAGGAAAAACTATAGCAAAACAAAACACCACACCTCTCTTGTTCTCCTTGCTTTCCCATATGGTTCAGCTAACAGTTCTAAGACTGCCATTCCTTATGAAATTTCCTGATGAAATTGTAGGAAATCATTTCATATTATTACCAAATAGCAATTTCTGTAATTTCTATGACCATGACCCAGAATGAAAATCAACTCCAGATCCTACCTTTTGACTTGTCCTCTAAGGATCTTACCAAAATTCTGCCAGTGAGGGTGGCATTAACTGGAAAATGAAATCAGTTTCCAAGTTTAGACTACTTTTTCTTTGAAGACCATTATGGTACACTCAACAGAAAACAAACGTATGGTTTGCATCACATATCTGCATAGTAGTTGGTCAAATAGCCAAATGGAACAAGACTTAAAAGAAGATAAATTTTGCAGCTTATGTAAATAATTAATTTTCTAAACAATGAATTTTACACACACACAAAACTATTTTGATTTAATATTAAGTAACATATAGCTATTGTCATCTTTGACATGGATTTAATTTATACAGTACACTTTAGTAAAGGGTTACAAAATGTGAAGAAGCTTATCAATGCCCTGACATCAAAGGAGAAGGACTTCAGATCTATGAAGTCAATTTCAAAACAGTACCAAGCAGTCACAGGCAAGTGATTTGTTTGTTTGTTTGTTTGTTTTCAATATAAAATAGACATTTGTGGGAGCAAGGAAAGAACAATAAAAGAGCTTTGAGAGTCAAAGTTCTGTAGGAAATGAGTTGTGTAGGAAATTACTGAAGCAAAAGGCAGGCATTGCAGTGGAAGAGGGCTGAACCATTTTTCTCTGTATTTTCCTTTGCAGTAAAGTTACATATATATGCACCTTCTGTGAATATATTTCAGGTGTTAAAAGCCCAGTACAGGAAGTGATCAGTGTGTCAAAACATTCTATACTTGAACATTGAAATATTCATTGTAGGCAATGGTTCTAATACTAAAAAAAAAAAAAAAAAAAAAAAAAAAAAAAAAAAAAAAAAAAACGTAAGAAATATAAAGTCATCAAACTGATAACAAAGATATACATTTCATTTAATACTTTGTTTTTGAAATAGAATCTAACAGATATAAAACAGGATTAAGCCAATTTAAAGAAATTGAATTATTACTAATTTGGTTGAATTGATTAACTTTTGTGTATCCTAAATCATTTCCATGTATAAGGGAAATATTAATATTGTTCTAGTTTTAAAATACAACAAGATGTTATAGGAATGAAAATCAGCTTACTTTTCTTTGGTGTCTGAAAAAAAAAAAAATATGTCTGGAATATGCATTAAAAGAAGAAATACAAACACTTAGTTAAATGAAAAAAAGTTAAAACTTTTTCTTGACTCAGTGAGAGACTTTAAGTCAGGCTAAATGAATTAGTTTAATTCTAATTGAATGGGGAAGAAAAAAGGAGAAAGGGAAAGAGAAAAAGGTTATGTAAAAACTGACATGTAAGAAAACTGGTACTTTGAAGTTATTCTAGACTGAATAGGTTGAGAGGGACTTAAAGTCAGGTCATTAGCAGCTGGAGTTTGCTAGAGTTCATCAAGAATTGCCTAGTACATTGCTCATCAGGGGAAGCATGTATTTTTGTTTGTTGTGTTGTTGTTTGTTTGCTTGCTTTTTTTTTTTTTTCCTCCCCCAAGCATTTCTAGAATTTCCTTGGGATTACCTCATCTGAAGCCAATTAAACTACATCAGTAACACTGGTGTAAAACAGATAAGATCTGAAGGTTGCATACTCCAAATCCAAGGTGAAAGTACCATAATCACTGCATTTGCAAGTCCTACACCCTTGCAAAAATATCAGGAAATCCATTGAGCAAAGAATACTGTGTTCATCACTTTATATTATTGATTGCAAGTAATTTAAAACTTGCTGGTTTAAAGAATTATGAGCCTTGTTAGTAACAGAAGTTCAAACATCTGCCAGATTAAAAGACTCGCCCAGAAAATAAAAGTGAACTTAATGCAAACAGTATGTCTGAATCAAGAAAGAACAAAATGATGATCATGAGAGAAGAGAGTTTCATATAAAGGAAATGAATGAACGAACAAACAAAAAGTACTATTCATTAGTTTTGAGTGTCAAAGCACATTAAGCAGGACTCAGGTAGAACTTCTAAAATCTTTAGCAGTTTCCAGAAATTAAAATGTTTGTACAACTATAGATAGCATGTCTTGATTCTTAAATTCATTCCTGTGCAAGTGCAAGAAATCCAGTCAGCTGGTCTAGTCCTGAAAAAGACCAATCTCTTTTTTAAAATATTTACTTCTGGAATTGAAAAACAATTAAATATGCGGGTGTGTAATTTTCAAAGTAGGAGAACTTTAATAGTATGAACTCATTGTCACTGAGCATAAGAAATTCCCAAATTTTGGCACACTATTAATATGCAGAAAATGCAAATGTGAATCAAAAATAATATGTACGGAAATTATAATGTTAGAAAGGAGATTAAGAAAATTATTCATTTTAAGTCACTTTTAAAAATCATTTGTCATCCACTCATTTAAGCAGGATTTTTTTCAAAGAGTAACCTCTTCTCATGTACTCTACAGGTACCTTAAAGGTGGCTGTATTGAGGTGGGGGTTGGTCTATTCTCCCATGTGCCTGGTGACAGGGTGAGGGGGAAGTGGGCTAAAGTTGCAGCAAGGGAGGTTTAGGTTTGTAGTGGGTTTACGTGGCAAGGTTTTGGTAGCAGGGGGCCATAGGGGTGGTTTCTGTGAGAAAGATCTAGAAGCTGCCCCATGTTTGGGAAGGGCCCCATTGTTTTCCAGAGCTGAGCCAATAAGCAATGTTGTTTTGCACCTCTGTGAGAGCATATTTAAGACAGGGAAAAAAACGCTGCGCCACACAGCAGCTGGGAGAGTGAGAAGAGTGAGGAACAGCCTTGTAGGCACCAAGGTCAGTGTAGAAGGAGGGGGAGAGGTGCTCCAGGCACCGGAGCAGAAGTCCCCTGCGGCCTGTGGTGAGGACCATGGTGAAGCAGGATGTCCCCCTGCAGCCCATGGAGTACCATGGTGGAGCAGGGTTCCACGTTGCAGCCCATGGAGAAGACCATGGTGGAGCAGGTGGCCCTGCACTGACGAAGGCTGCCGCCTGTGGAAGACCCCTGCCGGAGCAGATTCTGGGCCGGACCTGTAGCCCGTGGAGAGGATCCCACGCAGGAGCAGGTGACCTGGCAGGAGCTGCTGCCCGTAGGGGAGCCAGGTTGGAGCAGTTTGCTCCTGAGGGATGGACCCCGTGGTACGGACGCATATCTGGAGCAGTTCTGGAAGAGCTGCTGCCTGTGGGAAGCCCACGCCGGATCAGTTCATCAAGGACTGCATCCCGTGGGTGGGACCCCACAGCACAGGGGACGAGAGTGACCGAGAAGGAGCAGCAGAGAAGAAGTGCTGTAGACTGACCATAACCCCCATTGCCCCGTTCCCCTGCGCCGCTCAGGGGGAGGAGGTGGAAGAGGGTGGATGGGGGGGAAGGTGCTTTTGTGTTTTTTTTTTCCTTTGTTTTCTCACTTCTCTCGCTTGTTAGTAATAGGCAATAAATCTTACTATCTCCTTATGCCGAGTCTATTTTTCCCGTTACAATAATTACTGAGTGATTTTCTCATCCTTGTCTCAACCCTTGAGCCCTTTTCACATGTTTTCTCCCCATTCCTCTTTGAGGAGGGGGAGTGAGAGAGCGGCTGTGGTGGAACTCGGCTGCCCACTCGAGCGGAACCACGACAAGGTTGTATATTAGGAAGAACTTTACTGAAAGGGTTGTGAGGCATTGGAATAGGCTGCCCAGGGAAATGGTTGAGTCACCATCCCTGGAGGTCTACATTTAGATGTAGAGCTTAGTGATACAGTTTAGTGGATGACTTGTTAGTGTTAGGTCAGAGGTTGGACTCGGTGATCTTGGAGGTCTCCTCCAACCTAGATGATTCTGTGATTCTGTGACTTAGTTGATTTTTGCTGTGGGAGAGGTATCTACTCCTCAGGTTCTGTAGATATCAGTAAAATGACAAAGTAAAAATAGAATTGGAAAGCATAAAACCAAGAAATATTGAGAGGAAATGTTTATCTAGGAGGAACATATCTGAAGGAAACTCTGTATAAATTATACCACTTAGAGATTCACACACTTTAGTGAGAATACAGATTGTTTTGTCCAACACTGCTCTTATCGTGTCATTCCCAGAGCTCAGATCATACAGTACTTCCTGTTTTGGTGGTGGCACAGAGCAATAGTTAAACCAGAAATAAAATAATAGTATATGCTGCACTACAACTGTCATCTATATATCTATGTTAGCCTATATATATATTTGAATAATATTTATAATGTAGGTAGATAATTAATATGTTTATTGGTTTTAAATCTCTGACCTCAAAGGAAAAGAGCTCAATTTATTTACTGAATATACCAGTATATCCTACTGCATAAATGAGAAAAATAATGCTTTGGATGGTGTGTTGCTGTGTGTGTTTTTGTTTGTTTGTTTGTTTTTGACATACACATAAAAAATTTTGTAAAGATCAAACTCAGAAACATATCTTCCTTCCCATGCATACTGTATTTCTTTTTAACTCATTCTTTTGTAACCTTTTCTCCAGATTTCTCTTATTAAAATATGACAATACTTCAAAGCTACAAAGCTTCTGGGTTCTTTCTGTGATTGATAATAAAAGAACAGTCCTGGATATGTTCCAGTTATTTATACAGAATAGTAATCTCTTCAGGCAGTAATCTCATTGATAACAGTGTACTAGTCAATGAACAAGTTTTATTCCTTTGTAAAAGTCTTGTGTAGACACAGGTATTGATGAAATCTTCTCTAACTTTCGGAATAAAACATAGACACACAATTCTTACAAGAACCTTTTCCTGATCTGAAGTGGATATTTCCCACATAAAGTGTGAATATGAGAAAGCAAGATTTTTGAACCACAAACACTGATTTAATTCTTTCTGCTATGTAAGGTATTACTCAACATCTGGAGGAACCTGAGTTTGAAATGAGAGCTGCCCTAGGAACTTGTCCTTGCTCACATACTTCTTTATCCTAACCTGTACCTTGGCTTTATGGCATTCATGAAACCTCCTGAACTCTGTAACATCTTCTTTTTTAATATCTGTTTTGCAGTTATCATTCTTCTGTTTGTTTATGCACAGGATGTGAGCCTCTAGCATGGGATGTGAACCTCTAGCATAGTGCCAGTGAAGATCCTATGCATATCCACTATTGTTAACAGACATTTCCATGGGAATTGTGTTCAAGAAATGTATCTAAATAAAAAATGAAAATCCATATTCAGCTTTTTAAATTTACTGTTTAAGTTGTATCCAAATGCAGATGGAGTTATTGAGAATACACAGGGACATAAACATAAATTTTCATTATGTATCTGATTTTTGGTTTCCTAAATTTAACTAAATGTTACTATTTTATGACAAATTTATTAATATTTAGTTGTGGGTTTTTTTTGTTTTTTTTTTTTTTTTTTTTTTCCTCTTAAGAAAAGCCTGAAAACATAGCCTATTTCAAAATGTTTTAGAAAAGTATTTCCAATCATTTTGTTGTTGTTGTTGTTTATTTGTTTATTGTTTGTTTTAATATGTCAGTTTCCAAGGGAACTGCTTTGGTGTCTGTAGTATCATTGTTCAACTATCATACTGGAGCTTTTAGACTAAAGTATTTGAATCATGCTTATTGCTCACAGGAGACATTAAGAGTGGAGATTTGCTGGGGACAGTTGAGCAGACTCCATTACAGCTCTGTCATGTCTGGCAATGACCAGAAATGATGTGAGCAGCTCCCATCTTTTCTGTGTTGCAGATGTTTAGCATTGCTTGTCTGGTGAAGGGTATCACAGACTCCCTGCTTTCTCTTTGATGGGAGGAAGGAAATACAGGAAGTTACATTAACTTTCCCTGAGCCACAGTAGCACCTAGTAGAGGCAAGCTCTTTTCTATTTAACAGCTAAGAACAGTAAGAAAAGATAAATTACAAAGCAAGAGTGTTTATCCTATTTATTTTCTTTATTGCTGTTCTTGGAGAGAGACATTGCTTGGCTGTATTTTTATTTGACTCAGAGCTGATACATTTCATATAAAAACTCTAAGCTACTCTACTTCACATCACTTAGCAATAGTCTCCAGCTAATGACAAATGAAGGGTTAGTTCACTTCAACCCACACCATTTTCCCATTAAAGAGTAGGTTCTCTCCTTCATCCATGGGGAAATAGAGAAAGGACAGAGGGAGAAGGTAGGAAGTCCCTATTCATATACCATCAGTGAAATCATCCATATTTGAGGAATGCTTCAACAGTGCCTTATAGAATATTGGAAATACAGTAAAAAAAAAAAAAAAAAAAAAAAAAAAAAAACAACTCTTCCTTGGTCTTGATAATATCTTGTTATAATATGATAATATAATGTAATATTATATTATATTATATTATATTGTATTATGATAATATGAAAAAGCTGGCCAACATTATGAACATTGTCAAACATAGCACTTGTGGGGATAAGGAGAAATTTTCATGAACAGTTCAAAGTCAAAAAGGTGATTAAAGTTTCCACGTTTCCAAGCTCCAGAAATTGCACAAGCTACTCCTCAGGAACAGATACAAATTACCGAAGCTCTACTATTTATACAGTGATGTACTAAATAACATTATCCTATTCTTGCAATCCTTACTCTGGTAAGACTTCCATATTACACTTAGGTCCCAAGAAAAAAAAAAAAAAAAAAAAAAAAAAATATAGTGGGAGATGACAATGGATTAAAATCTAGGAAACAAAATGAGACGTATATTAATACATTCCATGTTTAATAGTGGAAAAACTTTTCAAACCACCAGCAAACCTTTTTTTTTTTTTTTTTCTTTATTATCATACAGCAGTTCAGGGTATTATTGTTTAACAACTTGCAATTTACACAACAAAACAAACGTTAGCAGCCATGTCAGTATCCCATATCAGATAATCAAATGTTTTCACATCAAGTAAGATTATACAGCTGTTTGATTTGAATAATTAAATATATTTATTTAAATAAACATAAAATAGATTTGTGAAGATGAAAAGGACAGCTGTAATGTCAGTGTATCAAAATAAAATGAGATCATTACCACTATATAGTCTAGGAATAGAGAAGGATGAAAACCAACCGTTCAGCCATAATGATTTCATTAGGATATATATGTAGAGAGATGAAAGGAAGAGATCACTAACAGATTGCTAGTGAAACAGAAAAAGTGTGAAAGCAGCTGAATGTGGTAATACTTACAGAAATGAAAGTAGAAATGCTTCAGAAAATAAATATAAACTTTTCTCTGTCTAAGTCAGGGCACAAGCAAAAATAAAATACATATTTTTTCAATTCACCTCAGAGTCATTGATCTCTTTTAAGCATTGAGCCTAATGAGGCAAGTAGGAAAAAACTATAATGGGTTTTGCATCTGCTTATTGTTGGGCTTTGACTATTCTTTGGAACTAAATCTTATTTTCTACAGAAGAGTCTTTTAAATTGTATCAATACTCTATTACAAATAAAATTATGAACATTATTTCATGATGAATAATAGCTGATTTTTTTTAACTATAAATAAATATGTATTATGTCAGTTTCCAATCACACAGCTTTTGAGGTTGCTACATATGCTATACGAATATCAATTCTTTTCTGTAGAAAAGAAGAATTCTGTAGAGCCATCATTTTTTGTGGGTTTGAGTGTTGTGTTTGTTTGTTTGCTTGTTTGTTTTGTCCATGTATTATATAGAAAATAAAATGAAACTAGAGACTTTTCTGTCTTCTAAGTAGTTGCTTATGACTTACTTCAGTGTCCCAAAAGTGCCCTGGTCAGGCCTCACCTGAAGTACTGTGTCCAGTTCTGGGCTCCCCAGTACAAGAAAGACAGGGATCTCCTGGAAAGAGTCCAGCAGAGGACCACAAAGATGATACAGGGCCTGGAGCATCTTCCTTATGAGGAAAGGCTAAGAGAACTGGGTCTGATCAGCCTGAAGAAAAGAAGACCGAGAGGGGATCTCATCAATGTGTATAAATACCCAAGGTGTGGGAGACAGAGGGATTTGGCCAACCTCTTTTCAGTGCTTTGCGGGGACAGGACAAGGAGTAATGGTCATAAGATAGAGCACAGCAAGTTCCGCACCAACATGCGAAAGAATTTCTTCACAATGAGGGTGATGGAGCACTGGAACAAGCTGCCCAGGGAGGCTATGGATTCTCCTCTGGAGATATTTAAGGCCCGTCTGGACGCCTACCTGTGCAGCCTGCTCTAGGGAACCTGCTTTGGCAGGGGGGTTGGACCCAATTATCTTTTGAGGTCCCTTCCAACCCCTACAATTCTGTGATTCTGTGAAATACCTACGTGAGATCTATTGTAGCACTGGCTGAAATATGTTCGTATGGATTTATAATTTCATACCATGTATCTTTACAAGGCATTTGGAAACGATCAGTAATTGGGCTGTCATGTGGAAAGTGAATTGGATATGTAATATATTTTATAATTATAAATTGCAAACTGTGATTTTGGCACACATTTGTGAACAAAAGTGTTAGATTATATTAATTAAGCAATGAAGTTCTTCATATAGTCAACAATGTGATTAAGATGTCTTTAAAAAAAAAAAAAAAACAACAACAAAAAATGGAGATGACATTATTGAGTGGGATGTCACCTAGATAATAGCCAATAACATTTCTAAATGCAGCAATGTTTCTGAGCTTTCCCCACTTTCTGGGGATTGTACTTCTTTTCCCACTGGAGACCATGATTTCCTTAAATGTTGCTGTGGTTTATCCCCAGCACTAAGTGACACATATCTGCTTGTCAGGTGTGACACACACGCTCCACAGGTGGAGTAGGGAGAGAAAGGAAAGCAGAGCTCATTGCATGGAATGATTTCTTGGGAAGAAAAATGCCATCACTCTGGATGTCCTCCCCTTCCTCCTTCTCTACCCCATATTTATTGCTAAGCATGACGTCAAATGATATGGGATATCTCTGGTCAGTCTGGTCTGCCCTGGTTCTGTCACCTACCAGCTCCCTGTGCACCCTCAGCCTCCTGGCTGGTGGGGCAGTGTTAAAAGCTGAAAAGTCCGTGGCTCTGTGTAAGCATTGCAGTGCAGTAACTAAAAACATTGGTGTGCTATCCCCACTATTTTCATCAAAAATCCAAAATGCAGTATAGGGTGAGCCACTACAAAGAAAATTAACTTTCTCAGTCAAAACCATGACATTTTTCACCCCTTATCCCATTGCACTTACATCATGCTCAGGTCCCTCATTAATCACCACCCTTCAATACACAGATATCTTTCCCTCATTCTAAGGACCACCTTTATGAAATGTCCATAAAATGGTCAGAAAATATTCACTAAGTTCTTTTTCTCCATTACTTAGTCTTTGTCTATTATGGTAGTCACCCAAGATAGGAAAGCCGGTGTTTTGCATGGAGTTATTTGATGCCAAAGCCAGCTCAGGTCACTGCTGTTCTTGCACTGTGTCTTGTCAGGTTCAACCTCCATTGGTTTGAGTGGTTCCTGCTATAGGAATTCCTATAACATGTAACTCAGATCATAGGTTACTACAATAGGTATATCCACCACAGTTTCCACCCCTGGTCCCTTCAGGCCAGACTACAGGTTTTAACATTGCAATGGACTCCTCCCCTTGCCCCTGGCCTGGCTAGTGGCATGGGATTCCTGCTATAGTATTTGCTATAACATGTAACTTGAATAATGGGCTAAAACATTTTAAAGTCATATGCATTATTATCTCCACCCCTTGTCCTTTTGAACCAGGCCATAGAGTTTAACAATGCAATGAACTCCCCTCACCCCTGCTTCAGGCTGGACTCAGTCCAGTCCTTTGGCCACAATCTCTTAGAGGTGTACCTGCTCTAACATGGCCTTATCTATGAGCCACAGTCCCTTCAGAGTTCTACCTACTGTGCTGTGGACCAATCCACAGCCACAGATGCTTTGAGGTCTACCTGTTCTGGTGTGGACCTTTTTCTTTGGCCACCGTCCCTGCACAGATCCTTTTCAGAGGTACACCTGCTGCATTGTGGCCTTATCCACAGCCACAGTCACTTCTAGGTGTATCTGCTATAGTGTTGCCTTTTTCTTTGGCCACAGTCCCTGCAGAGATCCCTTCAGACACCTGTTGTGTCATGTTCTTATCCACAGACACAGATGTTTCAAGGTATTCTTGAAGGCATGGCCTTATCCATGGACACAGACACTGAAAGATGTATCTGCTGCAGCACGGACTTCTCTGTGACCACAGATGATTTGAGATGTACTTTACTCCAGAGTGGGTAAATCTGTGACCAGAGATACTTCGGTGTGTACGTGCTCCCACATGGATTCATCCACAGGTCACAGTCCCTCTGACTCAATTTAAGTTTGAAGTTCCAGCCAGTCCAGTCCGGTATCACAGGAATAGCAGTGACGCCCTAGATGTCTGCCAGACCAGGCTTGTGGCCATAGGCACTATAAAAACATTCCCAGGCAGAGAAAAGCAAGATGAAAAAGAGTAGAGTAAGAGGCAGAAAAAAAAGCAGCCACTAATAAGCAACAGATTCTAGCAAACAGTAAGGTAAAGTCCCATGGCAAGCACAGGACCATACCAATTATCAGCTAAACAGCTATAGCTTCTAAAAAATTCATCTAGCACACTCTACATTGAAATCAAAACTGTCATCTCAAACCCTTTAGGCCCCAGATTTGGTGTCAGGAAGAACTGTTGTAGTTTAGCGCTATTAAGCAGCTAAGCACCACATAGCTGCTTGCTCACTCTCCTCAGGTGGGATGGGTAGGAGTGAATCAGAAAGCTAAAAGTGCAAGAACTCATGGGTTGAGATAAAAACATTTTACTAGGTAAAGCAAAAGCTGTGCATACAAGCAAAGCTAAACAAACAATTCATTCACTACTTCCTATCAGCAGGCAGGTGTTCAGCCACTTCCAGGAAAGCATGGTTCATCATGTAGAACGCTTTCTTAGGAAGACAGACACCATCACTCCCAATGTTCCCCTCTTGTTCTTTACACAGTTTTATTGTTGAGCATGACACTGTATGGTACGGAAAATCCATTTGGACAGTATGGGTCAGCTGTCTTGGTTCTGTCCCCTCCCATGTCCTCAGGCACCCACTGATTCCTCACTGTCAGGGCAGCACAAGAAGCAGAAAAGTCCTTGTCTCTGTGTAAGCACTGCAGTGCAGTAACTAAAAACATTGGTGTGCTATCCCCACTATTTTCATCAAAAATCCAAAATGCAGTATAGGGTGAGCCGCTACAAAGAAAATTAACTCTCTCCCAGTCAAAATCATGACATACATGTGTATAACCCTCCAGCCTTTACTATCTCTACCTATACTGTGAGATAGAAGGGGACAGTAGTCAATCACTGGCCTACAGGTTGGGTGTCAAAGTCAGGCTTGCATCCTTGATATGTCTATCTGTTTCTGTACCTTAGCTGTACCTAAGGCATAAACACTCAAATATGTTCTTATGCAAGGTTCAAAACTTAGTGTGTACAAATAAAGAAGTTTACTATATAAACCAAGTATTGCTAGCAAAAGTTTCCTTTTGTGTTGTCCCAGACCTTATTCTTTTCAGGACATATGAAATGGGATTAATAGTTACAGAGTGATAATATCTCAGGGAACTTTTTGAGGCTTTTGTACATATGTAACTGTAGCTACATGAATATTCATGTCCAGGATGCCATAGTAGTACTGTGCTGTATGAACACTGCTAACAATCTCAGTTCTCTTGATATTTCAGTAGCCTATTGTTTCATTTTCTTCAGTTATACTTCTCAAAATATTGCTCAGTGCCAATCAAAATTATTCAGGAACCTTCAGCTTTAACCTTGACAGACCTTTCTCTGGAAGCAGAAAATTACAAGGTTTGTGTTTATCAGACTTACCTCATACCCACAAGGCCTAGATATTTATTTATTTTATTTTATTTTATTTTATTTTATTTTATTTTATTTTATTTTATTTTATTTTATTTTATTTTATTTTATTTTATTTTATTTTATTTTATTTTATATTTTATTTTATTTTATTTTATTTTATTTTATTTTATTTTATTTTTTTAAGCAATAGAATGGGAATGCATCTAGTCATGTTGCTAGGTATACTCATACTCTCCAGACTGCTTCCTATGCACATCTTTTTTGTTCAAATCCCATTTTTCCACCTACATTTTCCTTGGCTACTTTGTCATTATGTCAATTACTAACTGGCAGAGTGATATGTGTGACATAAATCTAGAACTACGTGCACTTCATTGGCTCTATTATTTTAATGTCAAAATGCATGTATGAGAAAAGCAGCAGAATGAAAGTTAGATTTTAATTCCCAAATAACTGAAAGGGAAAAATTCAGAAGCACCTGCAAAAATTACTTAACTTCTCAGGTTATTTTTCCCGTATACATAGATAATTTCATTCAATATCAAAGAGAATGTCTATGACTTATTTCTAGTGTGACTTTGTAGTGCCTCTAATTCCTTTATAATTTTACAATTGATAAAGAGGGAAACAGATACAACATACTTCCTGTTGAAGACTTTTATTACATTAATTGTGCTGCTTTGTCTGATTGCTCAGAACTTTTACCTTAAATACATACTTTCTATAAAAAGGTAACTGGCTTTAGATGTGTTAAATGTGTACAGAGATAATATCTATGCTAATTAGGTAACAAATGTGCAGCTATCCCTACAAAAACATATGAAAAAAACAATAGTTTTATAATTCAGTGGCTACTGAAGTCTGCTAGCTTCAGTGATTGGTAGATTGGGCTTGTCCAATGTCATCCAAAGTGATTTTAATATATTGATAAAACTAAGCTTTTCATTTCTTTTTATCCAATACAAAGTGTCCTTTCAATCTGGGAGTGCTTTTGGGTCTTAGTGTGTATAAAACTGAGAGAATTCCAATTTTCCTCATATCAAAATAGCAAAACAAAGGTGTTCTGGCATTGCCTACTTAACAAGAGCAACAAAAGAAATGCAGAGAGGGATTAGCAGACAGGTTTAGCACATAGTAACAAGTTGAATAATAGCATACATAGAAGAGGGAGCCCGTATTTTGGCCAGTAGTAAATTCTAAGACTTGGGCAGAATGCCTGAAATGTTATTATTAGGATGAAAAAACAGAAATTTACTGACCATGTTACAACCCTGTCTTCATTTTCCTATATGACATACATTACACAGTGATGTTAAAAGGCTTTGATAAGGTTTGAAGTATTCTAAATGAAACATAAGGCTTTATCCAAATCAGGGGATCTTACCAGAGTTGTGGCAGCATCCTAAGCAAACCAACAATGGTCCATGAAAAGTTTGCTCAGAATCCAACTAACCAAGTAACAGTTATATATGTCATAAACCAAGGTTTATATGTGCATGAATGCTAGAATTTAATTTTTTTTTTCTGTGTTAATAATAACCTGTGGACAATATCTCTTTCAGCAGGGAATGTAGAATTTAAAGATGGTATTTGGAACTGGAAAAACTGTATTAAAATGAACAGTTAAAAACTCTTCTGGTGCAAGTCAGTAAGGCATTGGAAAATCTACTATTTCTGTCTATAATATAGGAAGCATCTATGTGTTACTATTCTAAGTCAGTATGTTAAAAATAAAACCTGAGTGTGACTACCATTTTACCCTTACTGCATAAAAAGACAGATTCCTGCAACACCTTGATCATTTGCCAAATCTTCCTGCTTTGGAGTCAGGGAATAATCCCAGCTGTTTGAAATTAACAAAAGCCATAATTGGGAATGTTGTTCTCCAGTGAAGAATCTGATAGCCCATGTTCTGATTTTCTACACTGGATTAGTGTAGTGTACTTTACTATCAGCTCCAAATCAATCTTGAATATGTTGTTCTAAGAAGGAAGAAAAAGAGAGAGAGGGAAAGAGAGACTTCAATAATAATTTATTATTTTTAAGGGAGTATAAGGAAACTGGTTCACTTTTTACAAGTGGCTGTCTCCACTTTCCAGGAGAACTCATGGGTACTGCTCCTGAATTCTAAGGTTACAAATAGCTTAGGTAGTCACAACAGGAAAAAAAGAGAAGGCTAAAACTTTATTTTCCGTAATGTTTCCATAATGTTTCTGTAGTTCCTTCCTTTCTTGGTCAACAATAATCCAAATGTCTTTTCCTTCTGATTTTTGCAACGTTAGTCATATTGAACAGATGTATGCAGAGTTGAGGCTTGTTGAGGAACAGTCATCTTTCAGGGACCTGGCAGTTTTCATTGGCAATAGTTGTTTGGAGAATTAAGAATAGATTTTTGGTTGTTATATTCTGCCTAAAATTTAGAGCTGTTTTTGCTCTAATATTAGGGATTACATTTTTTTATTAGTTGGTGGCAGAATGTCAAGTATCTTATGTGGATTTTGAAAGACCAGCAGGCATTATTTCTATATGTAAATAATGCCTCCTTATTCACACTATGCAATGCTTCAAGCAAGTGTTTGTATCAGACTGAAGGGTAGAGGATTCACACGTGAACTGCGACTAAAAGAGCTCATTAAATTAAAGGCTCCCTTGGACCTGATATAAAATTCTTAGTCACTTCCATGCTGTTCTCATGTTATAATTCTTAGGTAAATTAATTGTGAGGGAGGTACTCTCTGTAGACTATTGAAACTTCAAATTTAGGACCTTAGTCAGGCAAATGTCCTATAGATCTCCAAGGGATTTATCCCAAGTAGTTTTCTTACAAAGGTTCTATCTCATATATGCAATAAATGCTGACATATTTTTATATTATAATATGTGTGTTGTGAGATGAGCTATCTAATCTCTCAGTATATGTGTGCAATTCTGCTTACAATAGATGTGGCAATATCCAGCTTAATTTTATTAGTCAATAGATGTTTTTCATTCACATCCAGAGATTTGGGTTTATTCTTCAAAGCAGAAATTGTTCTTATGACCTTTTATATTGAATCTAATCACACACATAGGTCACACACATGTTTGCTGAAATGTATGTTGATTATGAATACACATGATATTTTAATTATTTAACTAGAACCACAAACAATTCTGATAGGAGACAAACATGGAAATTTAGCCATCAGTCTTAAATACAAATAAAATAAAATCGGAAAAGCTTATGTACTCAGCAAGCATTTCACATGATAAAGGAATACTAGGAAGAAAAAAAAAAAAAGATAAAGGACGGAAAGAGTAAGAAATAATACTGCAGGCATATGAAAGTTGCCATCTTGATCAGAATAGACCAGTATCCATTCACTCACAAGTCTCTGACATTTCTGAGATATTTCCTGGTTATACCTTCAATATGTAGATGCCATTTCAAATCATGGAGGTGTTTTGTTGTTGCTGTTGTTGTTTTTTCCAGTTTTTGCTTATTGTTTCTAGCTGTTAAGTCTGGATATTTGTACTGTCCATATCACCTCTGAAACCTACTAAAATATTGATTCTTAACTCTGTGGGATACTGCACAATTTATGCACTAAGTTACAGGCATGTCAAAATGGTACTCCACTTTAAAATCTCAAAAGAATGACTACAGAAAGGTGGAGATGGATCACAGTCTCCATGTCCTTCTTCTTTCTTCTTTGTCTTTTTCTAATGTGAATTTTCTGCAACTGAGTGTATACAAAAATTTCTACAGAAATAATATAATTTCTGGTGAAATACAAAATAAATGCCTAGGCCCCATGGGTTATTGTCATAAGCGTAGCATCAGACTTTGTTTTCCTTATGTGTATATGTGATATATATGTGATTATATATAGCTGAAAAATGTTTCTTTGAGTTTCACACATTTTGTCTTCTGTAAACTGTTTGTTGTTGTTGTTGTTGTTGTTTTGTTTTTTGATACAATTCATTTTCCTTTGTCCTTCAAACAAAAATCTAAACCTTTCTTTACTAGGGGATTTAATAATTAAAGTCTGAAAAAAAATGTTTGTATAAAAGTTTTCTGATCTTTTCACCACACTCTTTTTACTGCTCCTCTGCATAGGAATTGATGATGTAAAAATATAATGACCTTACAGTCTAAGTGACTTTTCTGAGCAGTGGAAATAGTGATTTCATAGGATGACTAAGTTCAAGATTCTATCTCCTTGAAATTTGTTTCCAGGATGTTAACTGCAAAGCAAGTTATATATAGCAGTAAATGCATGCTTAATTTGTGCAGAAATCATGGTGTGATGAATACAATTAAGAGCCTCGGAGGGAATAATTATATTACTGCATAAAGCTAGTGGATCTCAAATTGCTTGGTGCCTGGACTTTAAATTGGCCTGCGTTCCTGTTGTGAAAGTCATTCATAGTAGTAACAAAACTGCAGTCAGAAATGGGGTAGTTTCAAAGTCATATAAGTATATTTACTTTGCTGCTGCAAATGACACAGCCTAGAAAATGGAACCAGCATTTAGAAATAAATGAACAAAAATTTAATTCAATTAAAAATGAATGCAATCAATTATGAAAATAAAATGTAATAAGCAGCGTACATCAAATTGTTTCATGCAATATAGCATCTTATAGAAATTATAAAATCTTAGTAATTGCATTTTCTTTCACATATACACAAGTAGCATGGAGTAGTTCTCACTTCTTCCTTCCAGTCCATTATAAGTACTTCTCAGAGGCTTTAATGAAGGTCTATAATTGAATTAAAAGAATTAAAAGCATAGCCTAAATCAAAAATTTGACTAGTAGACAATTGCCTTATATCAGAGGGTTATATTCCTCACATAGTGAAATTCACATGACCAGAAAATACAGGACTGAATTCTGTCATCTTAACAGCCAAGCACAATTCAATGAGCTCACAGGGCCATATGACCTAAAGTATTTTTATCATAAAGATCATTTTGTAGTATTGCACTGCAAGCTATTCAACATTTTTTTTTCTCCATTATTGAGTATCTAGTGATAGTCTTACAAGAGTTTTACTTGACTCTGTGACCTAAAAGAGAAATTCCTGAGAACATCAGCTGCTGCATCCAATGTAAGGTTTCAGGCTTTAAAGCTTATCCAGCTTTCAGCTTTTGGAAACCATTTTCTTATTATTCTACTTCTTTTTAAGCTTGTCAGGCACCCTACAAGAAACATGAAATTGTGTGTTACACTAGGAAAAAAAAAAAAAAAAAGGCAGAAAATAAATAGTGACTGGTTTTAAGGTCAACGGCTATAAAATATTACCCAAGGGAGAAAAACTAGAAATAGAAACTGAGATCTGAAACTGTGATTATGATGTGAAAAATAAAGGCTATGGGCATTATTCCTGAACTCTGATACAATTTCTTTTCCCTTAGCAATATTTTACAAAACTCTTGGAAACTAGATATTATTTACTCTTGATACATTTCTATTTGTTTGAAAACAGGTACAGTGTCTGCTTTACCAGGAACCCTCTTTATGTGAAAATATACAAACATAACTTTAAGGATAATATTTTTTTTAGATAATGATATAGAACATGAATATCAGCCATCTAAAGATAAAACAACTTTATTCAAACTGTGAGAATCCTAAGACATTATGGTAATGTTTTTAACATCATAAAACAATGAGAGTATGACACTTACCTATGAACTTGAGCTTTTGGAATTTATTTTAGAACTCTGTCTTTATCACGGCAAATTTATGGTTCATTTTGATTTTATATTTTTGTTTTATTCTGGCTTTTTATTTTAAATAAAACTTTTGTTTTATTCTGGCTTTTTTTTTTTTTTTTTTTTTTTAGTGGAAGTTTCATTCAAAGTATATGTTATGGTAATGGAAAACCCATCTCAGTTTACCTAATCTGTCTTTTGAAAATACTTAACAAAAATAAATAGATAAATAAATAAAGTAATAGTAATAGTAATAGTAAAAAAAAGAAATGTCAAGTATTCAGGCATCCCATTGGATGGAAAAACAAACAAACAAACACCTTATTAAGATTTTTTCCCTAATGAATTGGGTTTCTCGTTTGTTTTTGTTGTTCTGTTTTTCTGTGTCACTATATTTTGCTATTTTAGAAAGAGGAATTGTAATGAGTATATACCATTATCATTTTTCATCATCAACATTATCAATACATTAGTTAATGTTTCTCATCCTATTTGAGAGTGGATAGGTAATGCACACAATATCTTTAGTGGAATAAAAAATAGAATACTTGCTCATAAAAGTAGAATTGGAAAATTTCCAAGAAAAGGGGTTTTAATATGAATTCTACAAGTTTCCTTCTCATGAAGAGTCGCATTGAAAAGTTTACATTTTCAAAAAATATTATCCTACAGCAAAGCAATAATAAAATAAAATATAAAAAAGGATTGATAAAAAGGTATGCTTAACTATTTCCTTTGACTAAATTGTCTATATACTCTTAATGCCTCCATGAGGTGTAATTGCCTAAAGTAACTAGGAAAATAAAACTAACATTCATATTTTAAAGAAAATGTACAGCATTGAAGAGGCTTTCAGGGTAGGGCATAACCTAAGCGTTCCCTAGGCTTCCAACCTTAGATGCTGCCACGCCGGGGGAACTTGGTGTGCAAGCTCTAAGGTACAGTACGGAGCTTAGAGTGGAGTGGAGACACCAAGGCTAGGCTCTGTGACCAGGTGGGGACTCGATTATTCTTGTGTACAACGAGACCAATAAGCTGCACTTTTTGCTATCCTGAGCCAACGACCTGCCATGTTTTGACAAATGCTGTACCCTAGTGTACTTTTGCTCATTATAATATCACTATAATACCAAAACACACCTCCATCCCCAAAGCCACCTGCCTCCAAGGTGCGACCACCCCTCACTGAGCATGCACTCTGAATTTCTTGGAGCCTATTACTTTAAACGGAGACGGGAAAACTTTTCTCCAATCATAACTAAGATATGCTTGACTAGAGTCACTCAAGCTCCACCTAAAAAATAGAAAGTATAAATTGGCCTAAGAGAGAGGGGATGTTAGGGAAGATACCATCATTAGGGAAGATACCATCCCGACGGAATACACCATAGTGAGGACCTCCTGACTCCTGGGATCAGTTGATGGACTGAGCCTCTCTTTCCCCCTCCCCTCATTGGGATACCTTTGGTTGAGATTTGAACACTTGGTTATACTATGTGTCTCCACAGAAACTTAGAAATCTCTATAGAGTCTCTGTGCCTTTTAACACGTTAATTTCCAGGCTGTGCACCTGTGTCACCTGTGTATTTCATGCATGCTACCTTGCTTTTGCAGACAGTAACTGTTGCCAGCAATCCAAAGAACCCATGTACCTGTTGCTGTAATAAATTGCACTTGATTGCATTGTTCCTAGCTGTGATAATTCTCATGAAAAGCGACTAGAGTAAGGGTGGTTATACATTATTGGTGAATCCGACTGGACCCCTAGCGGTTAATGCGTTATTGGTGAATCTGTGATTGTGATAGTTCAGTACCCTGAATCCGACCAGGCCCGTAACAGTTAATTGGCTATACCACTTAACGTGACACACCATTTTTCTGATTTACATTGTTCCAGTCAAACTTGATGGTCAGTTTTTGAGCATAACAGAGCTAATCTACACCCTACACCAAATCTCACTTGTCTAGATTTTGACAGGATATCTTATTGATAGTATTCCTGGACTTTTCTATGCTATTAATAGCCACATTTCAGAAATGAGGTGATATATTATTGTATAGGCCTTCCCCATCATTAATTGCACAAACTATGACCACTCCTTCTGCTTCTTTTCCATTCAGTATGAAAATTATAATTCTGAAACGACAACATAAGATGTTAAGCCATATTTGGTATGATCCTAGTTTATTCACATTTATTTTATCTTGTTCTTTGTGCTGAAGAAAGTAGGTAATGCAATGGACCTTCCAGCTTTATGCAAACAATCTCGTTTTCTCTCTTCCCACATCTTCACAGGTGAAAACCTTCAAGTTATAGCCCTTGGAGAAAGCTGAATCAAAATTATCATGTTCAGAATCCATTTGAACACTTTTTTATTCAACACCTTTGCACAGATAAAGCTTATATCCAGCAGGACTGCTAGGAAACAATGAACACCAGATGAGCTGTAGAAACTGCATAATATCACAAATATAATCATCCTTGTAAATAAAATGTCTTTTAAAGTCATGTAGACTCAAAATGATCTCCACATGTTAACTGCTATATTGACTCCAAAATTTCCTGATAATGTTAAATCTTCATAAGAACTGTTTTAAAATGTATTCTATATGATACTTTTTATTTTCTTTCTCATTTTAAACAAATTCAGCTACATGTAAATATTTTCTAATGGCATTTTTTTAAAGAAAAGTGGCAAGTATGTGTTAGCAATATGTATCTTAATAAGTGCTCTCTGTAACTAAGTATGGCACAGTTCTTGCCTTCGTTTCTGTAAGATATTCACAGTGCCCAGATTTTAAACCACAGAAATTTATTTTCTGACTGTAGCATTTGGCTCATTGGCAGTGTCTATTTGCTGTCTTCTTGGCTTCACTGTTGTCTTTTGGCTGTGAAATGATCAGGATATTGATGTGATATGTTATTCACTAGAATCCCATTGTCATTATTAACCCAGTTACCTAAGCATATCATGGAAACAGCTAGGAACATAGAATACCCCCAAAATCTCCATGTACATCTCTGATATATCTTGAAATAGCAAAAACCTTTAGGAGCTTTTCCCCTAGGTCCTATTTACTCCTTGAATATTTCATTCAGTTATTTTGGCATTATATATAGAATCCTGGCTTATGGAAATCATTTCTTGCTTTCTAGTTTATAAATTTGCACACAACATATAGGTTTAGACATCCATACTGTATTCTTTTAGACTATGATAAACTTAAGCTTAGATTTTGTTTTTAAGAATGAAGAGAACATTTTCAAAAGCTGTAAAATAACAACAGAAAACTGAAAATTCTGTGGCTCTCAGACTGTGTTTCTGATCTAACTTGCCATCTAGCTATGTCTCTATTATATAGTAATAGAAAAGATGGAGCAAATGCAAATGAAGCAGATGGCAAAAGGTGCCTGCTGACCAAACAGGAGCAGTGGGACTGAGCCTGAATGGGACAACCCATCTGTAATAGATAATCTCAGTCGTCACTGCACACATCAGTTGTATTTGATGTTACTGTACATCATTTAGTGGCTAGGAGCTGCACAGCTTTCTCTAAAACCTTTAACATAATAGTGTTGAGATGATTAAATATTTTTTTAAATTTTTTTAATTGAGTTTATAGATCACCCAGTCCTTAAGAAATGTATGTAGTTGGAATTATTTTACTTTAAATTAAGCATGCATTTCTTTTGAAAAGATACAAGGGTATTACTTGATATATATCCAATTTGTCTTCTAATTTATGGAAACAGCAATATTGCATTATTGTTATAAAGTTAATCAAGAAGACTTTAATGGGAGAGCTATGTTACTACTCAGTACTCTTTTTTTTTTTTTTTTTTTACAATAATGCAGGTCTTCAGCAAGCTGATTATGCAGTATAACAATGAATTCAGTAATTATAAAGATATTATTATATCTATAATATGTAGGAATCCTAGCTTTGTAAGATGTATTTTAAGATGCTTTCAAATTAAAGATGGAAATAAAAAAATACACATCAACAGTTACAGTAGGGTGCTTATTTTATGGGTGTTTGCTCTTTTTTAATTTATAATATTTTTGTTTCTTTGTTTGTTTGTTTTTTCACCTGATGATGTATATTTTCATGTATGCAAAGTAAAGACAAGATGACTTCAGATAATACCTATGTGATTTGATAACTTTTACTTGTTTTTAAGAGATGTGAGTGTGGCAGGTACACCCTGCTTCTGTACTTGGCGTAAGTCTTGCTCAGGCTTGTGAGCCACAGTAGGCCTCAATGTGATTGTTCCTTGAACTGGACAGCTTGTTAACAATGGGGCCCCGGGCAGAGCTCGTTACTGTGAAATCTCTCATGGGAAATAATGAAGCACATCAGGGTCCAAAGAAAACAACCTGAAAAGGAACCTGAGCTTGACTACAAATCAATCTATCTAATAAAAATGGTTCCTCATCTCTTTCTTCTTAATAATCAAAGTAAAAGCCATCTTGACACTATTCCTCTATTATCTACAGAGTGCAGTGAATTCTGATGCTGCCTCACTCCCCTTGACACCTGTTGTTTATGTGATGCAAGCCTCCAGATGATCAGGCCTCCCCTCTGATTATATCAAGCCTCACAAGACTATCTGACGCTGAATCTCTGTGAACTCAAGAGTGCCAGTCCTGGATTCAGCCTGAAGATAACTGATCTGAGATCCAGAACTCACTAGTTCAAGTTTTTATTGAATTACCATTTAAGCAATGCATAAATGCATTGGGGGGAGGGGGGGGGGGGGGAAGGGGAAAGGAGAAAAAAAAAAAAAAAAAAAAAAAGATGATGATGAATGATGATGCCTCCTTACAGGTTAGTAACTGACTGATTCTTTGTCTTATTTTCAGACTATGAAACCATGGAAAGACTCCAGGAGTCTGACAAAAATATATGATAAAATGGCAGAATGGACAGTATGATGCTAGAAAAATGAATATCAGGAAGGTTTTGGTAAAAAACATGATTTAAAGACATTTGGAGCTGTGAACACAGCAATATCTGCTATCATTTGACTCTTCTAGCATTCAGTATCGTAGGACTTTCTAATGAAGAACATGGAAATATAATAGCGTTAACTATAGCTCATCTCTTTAACCAATCCTTTTAAAAACAACCACTAGGTTTTTACTTTGTTTGCTTGTTTTCCCCCACTTCAAAAAGAGCAGTGACAAAAAAAAGTTGCTTCTATTTTGCATTTTTCATTTGTGTTACCTGAGATATACATATGGAGTACACAGATAAAAGAGAATCTGAATGAAATCTAAGTCCTTTTAGGCTATTAGGTGGAGTTGAAATGGGATATATTAGAATTTGGTAGAATATGTAGTGTGTGGCACTAGATATGTTTGTTCAGGTGACTGAATCCTTCCATATACTTTACAATTTATATATGAATCCCACCTCATTATCACACTGTACTCATGTCTTCTGTTCATTAGAGGCTTAATTCCACTCTCAGATCCTCTATTTCTGAAGTATGTCAAAAGAAATTTGAAGAAATGTATTAGTAGCCCAGGTCTGTGTTGTGTCATGGTCCAAAACATTACATGGAATCATATTGCTTGTGAGTATGTGGCATATGCCATTTTCTATAGAATAAGCATGAACTCATTATAGGGTGAAGGGTCCTTTGGTATCAGTGATGGCCAGTTAGTTGTTTATTAAATTACTGGGTGTAATTAGCAAGTTAAGAGCAGCTTTTGAATCTACATTGTATTAAATTCCAGTAGGAGTATGATAAAATGCAGAGAGGGTTTTTGTTTTTTTGTTTGTTTGTTTGTTTTTAGTAAAATGAACGGTATGTTTATCTCCCTTATTTACAGTACGTGAGTTATACTTTTTGTTAAATATTTCTGTTCTGGTTTAACCTGGCAGGCAGCTAAGCACGACACAGCTTCTTGCTCACTCTCCTCAGGTGGGATGGGTAGGAGTGAATCAGAAAGCTAAAAGTGCAAGAACTCATGGGTTGAGATAAAAACATTTTACTAGGTAAAGCAAAAGCTGTGCATACAAGCAAAGCTAAACAAACAATTCATTCACTACTTCCTATCAGCAGGCAGGTGTTCAGCCACTTCCAGGAAAGCATGTAGAACGCTTTCTTAGGAAGACAGACACCATCACTCCCAATGTTCCCCTCTTGTTCTTTACACAGTTTTATTGTTGAGCATGACACTGTATGGTACGGAAAATCCATTTGGACAGTGTGAGTCAGATGTCCTGGCTGTGTCCCCTCCTAGCTTTTTGTGTACCCTACAGCTTCCTCACTGGCAGGGCGGTGTGAGCAGCTGAAAAGTCCTTGTCTTAATGTAATCGTTGCTCTCTAACAACTAAAAACATTGGTGTGTTATCCACATTATTTTCATCAAAAAAGTATAATAAAAAAAATCCCACAGCATCATACTGGCGTCTACAAAGGAAATTAATTCTATCTCAGACAAAACAATGAAACTTTTATATAGGTACAAATGCTAGGAATTGCATGGTAGAAACATATATTGAAAGCATATATTGAAATCTTCTCTAATGCATAAGCAATTTTGAGAGTTCTTGCAAATGCCAGAATAGAAGTGGAAGTATCATTGAGCTCTAAGATTTAGTTTTGTATTTGGCATATGATATTAACTAAGAACTGCCATTAACACGCCTTCTGAACAAGGAAACATGCTTTATGAAAAACAAAATACAAATCCTACTTTTGTTTCTAATCTCAGCCCACATATATTTGGGAACTCCAAAAGCCCCCATCATATGTTACATTATTAAAAAAAAATAAAAATAAAAAAAAAAAAAAAAGGTTTGGACACCTTTATTTTTTTTGATAGTAGTTGTATGTGTGTGTGAGAAGGAATGTCGGTTGGTTTATTGTGGAAGAACCTGGATGCATGTCATACTGTTTTAAGGATTTGCTGTCTTGCTTTGACAGTCAGCAGCAAATGTGCAGTGCTTTTCTTTGGAAGATGTTATTATAATGGACATTACCCCAGTGAACTTTGAAAGCATAACAAAATCAGACAAGTTCATAAAGATGCTGCTGTATCTTTTGGAACTGGCACACAGCTAAGATTTACAAACCCCTGATCCCTTGATCTCTCTCTCCTTCTCCCCCCACCCCCCACCTTTTTTTTTTTTTTTTATGTTTGTCCTCTTATTACAAATGCAAAAAGAAAATGGTTCAGTTCCATAGTCCCAGCCTAAATGTTAATAAATGTCATTTATCCCTTTCACTTAAAAAGTATGCTTGAGTTTGCTGTAGACCAAGGCAGGAAGGAAGGGCTGCTCAAAACAGTTCAATCCCTTCCTAAAAGATGGTTTGAAAGGGAACAGAGGCCATTCTGCTCTTGTGCCTGCTTTCAGGACTATCACAGAATCATCTAGGTTGGAAGAGACCTACAAGATCACATAGTCCAACCTCTGACTTAACACTAACAAGTCCTCCACTAAACCATATCACAAAGCTTTACATCTAAAAGTCATTTAAAGACCTCCAGGGATGGTGACTCAACCAATTCCCTGGGCAGCCTGTTCCAATGCCTAACAACCCTTTCAGTAAAGAAGTTCTTCCTAACATCTAACCTAAAACTCTCCTGGCATAACTTTAGCCCATTCTTCCGCATTCTCTCACCAGGCATGTGGGAGGATAGACCAACCTCCACCTCTCTACAGCCTTCTTTAAGGTATCTGTAGAGAGCAATAAGGTCACCCCTGAGCCTCTTCTTCAGACTGAACAATCCCAGCTCCTTCAGCCACTCCTCATAAGACTTGTTCTCCAGACCTCTCACCAGCTTCATTGCCCTTCTCTGGACTCACTCAAGCACCTTGATATCCTTCCAGTAGTGAGGGGCCCAAAACTGAATACAGTACTCGAGGTGTGGCCTCACCAGAGCCGAGTACAGGGGGAAAATCACTTCCCTAGACCTGCTGGACACACTGCTTCTTATACAAGCCTTATACATGCTGTTGGCCTTCCTGGTCACCTGAGCACACTGCTGGTTCATATTCAGCTGACTATCAACCAAGGTTCTTCTCTTCCAGGCAGCTTTCTAACCACTCATCTCCCAGCATGTAGCGCTGCTTGGGGTTGTTGTGCCCCCAGGTGCAGGACCCAGCTTTTGGCCTTGTTGAACTTCATACAGTTGACCTCAGCCCATCAGTCCATCATGCAAAGTCCATCACGTCCAGCCTATTCAGATCCTCCTGCAGAGCAGATCAACACACGCACCTAACTTGGTGTCGTCTGCAAACTTACTGAGGGTGCACTCAATCCCCTCATCCAGATCATCGATAAAGATATTAAAGAGGACCGGCCCCAGTAGTGAGCCCTAGGGGACTCCACTAGTGACCGGCCTCCATCTGGATTTATCTCTATTCACCATGACTCTTTGGGTCTGGCTATCCAGCCAGTTTCTAACCCAATGAAGCGTACACCGGTCCAATACATGAGCAGCCAGTTTCTCAAAGAAAATGCTGAGGGAAACAGTGTCAAAAGCCTTGCTGAAGTCAAGGCAGACCACATCCACAGCCTTTCCCTTATCCACCAAATGCGGTCAGTTTGTCATAGAAGGAGATCAGGTTTGTCAAGCAGGACCTGTCTTTCATAAACCCATGCTGACTGGGCCTGATCACCTGGTTGTCCTGCAAGTGCCACGTGATGGCACTCAAGATAATCTGCTCCATGAATTTCCCTGGCACTGAGATCAAACTAACAGGTCTATAATTTCCCAGGTCCACCCTTTGGCCCTTCTTGTAGATGGGCATCACATTTGAAAACCACCAGTCAACTGGGACTTCCCCTGATAGCCAGGACTGTTGATAAATGATGGAAAGCGGCTTGGCCAGCTCCTCTTCCAGTTCTCTCAGTACCCTCAGGTGGATCCCATCTGGCCTCATCGACTTGCATACATCCAAGTGCTGTAGCAGGTCACCAACTATTTCCTCGTGGATAGTGAGGGCCACATTCTGATCCCCATCCCCTTCCACCACCTCAGGGTACTGGGTGTGCAGAGAACAACTGCTCTTGCTGCTAAAGACTGAGGCAAAGAAGGCATTAAGCATCTCAGCCTTTTCCTTATCTCTTGTCAGTAAGTTTCCCCCCGCATCCAGTAAAGGGTGGAGATTCTCCTTAGTCCCCCTTTTCATGTTAATGTATTTATAAAAACATTTTCTGTTATCTTTAACAGCAGTAACCAGACTGAGCTCCAGATGAGCTTTGGCCTTTCCAGTTTTGTCCCTACACATCTTTGTCCCTACACATCTACACAACTCCAGAGTACTACATCTCCCAACAGTCCTTCTCTGTTTGTGAACAGAAGGTCAAGCAGGGCACCTCCCCTAATAGGCTCACTAACCAGCTGGGTCAGGAAGCTATCTTCCGTGCTCTCCAGAAACCTCCTAGACTGCTTCCTATGAGCTGTATTGCATTTCCAGGATATGTCTGGGAAGTTGAAGTCCTCCACACGAACAACAGCTGACGATTTCACAACTTTTGCCATCTGCCTGTAGAATTCCTCATCCGTATCCTCATCCTAGTTTGGTTGTCTATAACAGACCCCCACCAGGATGCTTGCCTTGTTGGCCTTCCCACTGATCCTAACACACAGGGACTCAACCTTATCATTCCCAGTTTCAGCCTCAAGTTCCACAGCATCGAAACACTCTCTGATATAGAGAGCCACACCACCACCCCTTCTGTGCTGCCTGTCCCTTCTGAAGAGCCTATAGCCAGACATTGCAGCACTCCAGTCATGAAAATGGTCCCACCATGTTTCCGTGATGGCAACCAAGACATAGCTAGCCTCTGCATGATGGCTTCCAGCTCCTCCTGCTTGTTGCCCATGCTGCGTGCATTAGCGTAGATGCAGTTCAGCTGGGCCCTTGCCTTTGTCCCCAGCCCTGACATTGTTCCCTCTGGCACACCTCTAATGAGCATTATTCAATCCTCATCCCTCTTCCTACCTAGTTATAAAGCCCCTCTCAATGAGCCCTGCCAGCTCCTGGGCTAGTATCGGTCTTCCTCTTAGAGACAGGTGGGACCCATCTGCGGTTATCAGGCCGAGGTGCCAAGTAAAGAACCCCGTGGTCAAAAAAAAAAACAAAATGTCTATGTTGGCACCAGCTTCTGAGCCACATGTTTACCAGGTGGGCTTTCCGGGTCCTCTCTGTACCCCTCCCCTGCCACTGTAGGGATGGAGAAAAGGACAAGCTGTACTCCACTCCACCTACTTATTGTCCCAGTCCCCTAAAGGTCCTGTTTGATAGCCTTCAGTCTTCTCTCTTTTGTATCATCTCTGCCAGCCTGGACTATCAAAAGAGGATAGTAGCCAAAGGAGTGAACTGGGTTAAGAAGCTTTCTGGCAATGTCCCTGATCCTGGCCCCAGGGAGGCAGCAGACTTCCCTATAGATAGGGTCAGGCTGACAAATAGGGCCTCTCTGTTTTCCTGAGAAGGGAGTCACCTACAATGATCACCCTTCTTTCCTTCTTAGTGGAGGCAGTCCTGAGGTATGGAGTCAACTTCCTCGCCCTAGGCATCCTCCTGGGTGAGTCTTTTCAGCTCAACCTCACCCACCAGTCTCTCAAGCTCCAGGGCCTCAAACCAGTAGTGTAAGGGCACCTGGGAAGGCAGAGCCAGTAGGGAGGGGGGGTTGCCTGTGATGCCAAGGACCTGTTTCCATTCCTCCTCATCTCCTAAGTCTCCTCCCTCTGCTCAACAGGGCAGGGGTCCACCACTGTTTGGGGTGTCTCATGCCTTTTCTTCGGGGCTTGCAGGGAGCTGCTCCACCAGTCTATCTCCTGCTCTCAGTGATGGCCCCTCAACCTCTCCACCTCCTCCTTGAGCTCTGCCAGTAAGCTGAGCAGGTCATCCACCTGCTCAGGACCTCACACATACACACTGTCTCTGCTTGCCCTCAGAGGGCAGCAACAGGCTCAGGCACTCCCTGCATCCAGATACCTGAACTGCCACATTTTGGAGTGGACACTCACTCTGGGTGGCCGCAGACTTTCTAGAAAGAGCTTTCCACCTAGTGTTGACCATGGCAGTTTACCTACAGGTAGGCAGTCGGTAGATGAGTTGTTCTTGTGAGTGGGGCAGAACACTCTGCCCTGCCTGCACGTACTGCCATGCAAACTGCCACACCTCGCCTTGCTACCGTGCCACACCCTGTTTGCCAGTCCTGGTCACTAGTGCTCCACAGGGGCTGCTTTTGAGCATCAGGGGAGGGGACACTGCTGGCTCTGCCTACACCTTGTCATCCTCCCTTGCAAGGGCTGCCAGGTCCTGGCAGCTTCCTGACAGCTCCCTCGGCTGCTTTGAGTGGCCTCGATGCTGTAAAAAAGCTTTTCCCGCCTTAATCCCCCGCTCTGCTGCAGGATGTGTCTGCCCTGGAACCGGTCCATCCATGTCATGTCTTTAAATAAAACAAAGAATGCACTAGACAATTTTATATTTTTAATCACTCTTCTGATCATGTTTTAGCCAGGTAATTTCCTCTTTTTTTTTTTTTTTTTTTTTTTTTTTTTTTTTTTACTATAGTAAAATATGTACTTCCAAATTCCATTGACAAAACAATTTGTTACTTCCATCTCTCTCTTTTTCACTTACCACCAACACTCTTCATTAAAACCATGCAGAAATGAACATGTGAATTAAAAAAAAAAAAAAAGTACAGAATCTTAAAGTCATTACATCCTTATTTTTCTCTTGTAATTATAACTTTTCTGAATGCAAATTGTGTATCTATATAACTCTGGAAAACAAAGCCTCCATGTGTATATTTCTTAGCAAGTTTATACTGTCAGTTCTGGGATTTTCTTATTTTTGAATTAGACATCATTAAGTATCATCATTATTCAGACCTCACATATGTTTCCAGTCTGAGCACCTGCAAAAATTTGTCATGCGTAGGCTATCCAGAGAAAAAAAAATATTATATCTGTTTCTCTTAAGGAAGATTTACAGTGACTTATGAGACAGTTCTAAACTTAATCTTATTTTCCTTCCCTCCTCCAATTTCTTACATAACAGATATAAGCATTACAGCATGCATCAAAGCACTGAAGATGTAAGCAGACCAAAAGCATATTCTGAAAAGCTAGTTGTAATAGAACAAACAGGTAATAAATGGACTTAATACTTGCACAGATTTCAGTCCCTAAATACTTCACATGTATCTTTAGCTTTGTGCATTTTTACAGCAGTAAAAATACCCCTAAAATACAATAATCATGTAAGACAGGTCAGGCTAATGGTATGTGTCCTAGAAACAATACATCTTTATAAGATTTTCTGTTGTATCCACATGCACATGTTTCAATATATTAGTGAACAAAATTGGAAAAGTACATACAGCATAAAGAATAATATAATAAAATAAAAATTCTTTGTTACTTTTTGAAGGTTCTTTCATGTTCCTTATTGAACTTTTTGAATTTTGTTGACAATTTGAAGAAGGATTTTATGCAAATGATTATTATTGTTGTTGTTATTGATATCGTCATTGTTATTGTTATTGTATTATTTTTTTGTTTGCTTCTGAAGGAAGCTCTTCTTACACTGAGTGGTTTTGGTTACTGTTATCTGTTGGAAATTTGAAGGCCCTTCCAAGAACAGCCAAATGGCCAACCTCTCTTCAGTTTTTGGCCAACCTCTTTTCAGTGGTTTCTGGGGATAGAAAAGGGGGCAATGGCCACAAAATGGAGCACAGGAGGTTCTGAACTTCTTCACGGTGAAGGTGATGGAGACTGGAACAGGCTGCCCAGGGTGGTTGTGGAGTCTCCTTCTCTAGAGATATTCAAGACTGTGATTCCTACCTGGGCAACCTGCTCTAGGGAACCTGCTTTGGCAGGGGGCTTGGACCCAATGATCCCTTCCAACCCCTACAGTTCTGTGATTCTGTGAAATATTACTCCTGTAAACCAGACTAAGGTAGAAAGAACTAGTTACTTCTAATGAAACATTTCAGGCAAGTCCATAGTTCTACTGGTTTTGTCTGGGATATGTCCTTCATAGTAGCTGGTATGGTGCAGTGTTTCAGATTTGTCTTCAAAACAATGTCAATAACATGCCACTGTTTTAGGTGGTACTAAGCTTACACAAAGTCAAGGCTTTCTTTCTGTTTCTCACACTGACTAGTGATAGCATTTGTCTTCCCAAGTAATTGTTAATGTGTGATAAGCCTAGCTTTTCTGGAAATGGCTGAACATCTGCCTGCTGAGGGGAAATAGCAAATAAATTCCTTGTTTTACTTTGCTGGTATGTGTAGCTTTGCATTACATATTTATTAAACTGACTTTATCTCAACCTAAGAGTTGTTTTTTTTTTTTTCACTTTTACCCTTTCAACTCTCTCCCATATCCCACCGTGGGGGAGTGAGCTGTGTAGTGATGAGCTGCCTACTGTGGTTAACCTGTAGAACCAGTAGGTGTTTACTGTGTGTAAAAACAAGAGAAAGCTTAGCAGGCTTATTAAACAGTATTAAACAGCTGACACCTCTTATGGAGTATAGAAATAATTAGGTACCTAAAAGGTCTAGATTTTCTTGTTTGTTTCTTTTTTAAGGCTGTGTCATTACACAAGTGTTTTATTGGTCACCTTCTCTCACCTTCCCTTACTCAGCAGCTGGTATAATCCTCTATTCCCTGGAGTGGAGATGCAGAACAGGAGGTCACCTGGAATGCTTTTCCCTGAACCACAACTTTTTATCTCCAATATTAATTTTAAAGAAATACTGCATCCATTAATAAAATTAATCTTTCATGAAAAATTATAAAAGAAAAATCACCATTCTATGCTGTGTGGAAGCAAATTAAGCAAGTAGTTAAAAATAAATAAATAAATATAGATAAATATCACGAGATGCCAAAGTTTCATGATTACACTCATTTAGCTGAACTGAGAATTCAATATCCAGAGTTTCTGAGTCATTTTCTTCTTAGCTGTTTAGGCAATTCAGGCTGACTAAACAAATTTTGCTGGAATTTGGCTGGGTTAAAATCTAACTGGACTAAGGACTAACAGCTACAGAAAAGGTTCACACCAGGCACGGGCATTTATCCTGTTGTAAAATTGACACTAGAGGATCATGAAAGATAGAAAAGATGTTGTGGAAAAGCATTCCAAGAAAAGAGTATTATGTTTTCCTTTTTGGGAAGAACAAGTTTTCTGAAATATTGGATAGCTTCCACTAAAATAGCAGAGGAATCAATCTAGGAAATTACAGAACAGCAAGTTTAAATTCAATACCTAGTAAATTGCTAGAACATTTATTAAAGCAGTCAGTGTGTAAGCACCTTGAGGAAAGCAAGGTGATAAAAACTAGGCACCATATAGCGGTTGCAGAGAAATCATGCCAACCTAACAATGTCTTACTTTTATAAGACTTAGTAAATTAAGAAAATGTTTGCAACACACAATAGATCTCAAACAGCATAAGACATCTAATAAAATCCTGAACAGTGCTCTCACATGACAATTAAAATGCAAGGAAGGTGAAATGTTCCATTGTGAACACGAAATCAACATTGACTGACATAATATAAAAAAATATATATATATGATTGCACTTCAGTCCTAGATGGAAGGACTGCTGATGGAATCTTTATCTCAAGAACAGAGATCTTTATCTAGAACTCAGGAAGAAAAAGCATGCTTATAGGACCTTTGGAAGAAGGGCAGGAGGACTACAAAGATATCATGAGGCTATGAAAGGGAAAAATTAGAAGTGCCAAAGCCTGACTGGAACTTATTCTGGCTACTGACATTAAAGGCAAAAAAAAAAAAAAAAAATATTCTTATAAATTCATTAGCAGCAAAAGGAGGACTAAGGAGAATCTCCATCTTTCATCAGATGCAGGAGAAACAGTGATGAAGGATGAGGAAAAGGCTTAGGCACTTAATGCCTTCTTTGCCTCAGTCTTTATTAGTAAGATGAATTGGGTACCCAGCCCCCTGAGCTGGAAGATAGGGATGGGGAACCCTATAATACAAGAGGAAATTTTTAGCAACCTGCTACACTGCTTAGATCCACACAAGTCTATGAGGCCAGATGAGATCCATCCAAGGATATTGAAGGAGCTGGTGGAAGTGCTCAACAACCCACTTTCCATTATTTATCAGAGGTTCTCTAAGAAAGCTGAGAAAGTGTGGGATAGAGGAGTAGACTGTAAAGTGGGTTAAGAACTGGCTGACTGGCCGAGCTTAGGGGGTGGTGATCGGCAGCAGAGAGTCCGGCTGGAGACCTGTGACTAGCAGTGTTCTCCAGGGGTTGTTGCTGGGTCTGGTCTTGTTCAACATCTTTATCAACAACCTTGATGAGGGAATAGTGTCTGCCCTCAGCAAGTACGCCAATGACACAAAGCTGGGAGGAGTGTCTGACATGCCAGAAGGCTGTGCTGGCATTCAGCAAGACCTGGACAGGCTAGAGAGATGAGTAGGAAGAAACCAAATGAGATTTAATAAGAGCAAGTGTAGAGTCCTGCACCTGGGAAGGAACAACCCGAAGTATCAGTACAGGCTGGGGGATGACCTGCTGAAGAGGAACTCTGAGGAGAAGGACCTGGGGGTCCTGGTGGACGACAGGTTGACCATGAGCCAGCACTGTGCCCCTGGTGTCCAAGAAGGCCAATGGGATCCTTGCGTGCATTAAAAGGAGCATGGCCAGCTGGTCAAGGGAGGTGATCCTCCCCCTCTACTCTGCCCTGGTCAGGCCTCACCTGGAGTACTGTGTCCAGTTCTGGGCTCCCCAGTACAAGAAAGAGATAGGGATCTCCTGGAAAGAGTCCAGTGGAGGGCCACAAAGATGATACGGGGCCTGGAGCATCTTCCTGATGAAGAAAGGCTGAGAGACCAGGGTCTGTTCAGCCTGGAGAAAAGAAAACAGAAGGGATCTCATCAATGTGTATAAATACCTGAGGTGTGGAAGACAGAAGGATTTTCAGTGGTTTGTGGGGACAGGACAAGGGGTAGTGGCCACAAGATAGAGCACAGGAAGTTCTGCAACAACAGGCAAAAGAACTTCTTCATGGTGAGGGTGACAGAGCACTGGAACAGGCTGCCCAGGGAGGTTGTGGAGTCTCCTTCTCTGGAGGTATTTAAGGCCCGTCTGGACGCCTACCTGTGCAAGCTGCTCTAGGGAACCTGCTTTGGCAGGGGGGTTGGACCCAATGATCTTTTAAGGTCCCTTCTAACCCCTTCAATTCTGGTATTCTGGGATTCTGGCTATTAGGGAGGTCCCAGTTGGCTGGAGGCTAGCAAATGTGATGCCCATGTACAAGAAGGGCTGAAAGGAGGAGATACAGGCCTATTAGTCTGACTTTAGTGCCAGGGAAAGTTATGGAGTAGATAATCTGGAGTGCCATCATCTGGTACATACAGGACAACCAGCATGGATTTATGAAAACAGGTCCTGCTTGATTTACCAGACCTCCTTCTGTGACACGGTGACCCACTTAGTGAATGAGGAAAAGGCTTTGGATGTTGTCTACCTAGACTTTAATAAAGCTTTTGACACTGTTTGCCACAACATTCTCTTTGAGAAACTCTCTGCTCCTGGCTTGGATGGGGTATATGCTTCGTTGGGTAAAAAACTGGCTGGGTGGCCAAGTCCAAGGAGCTGTGGTGAATAGAATTAAATCAAGTTGGCAGCCTGTCAAAAGTGGTGTCACCCAGGGTTCAGCACAGGCCAGTACTCTTTAATATCTTTATCAGAGATCTACATGAGGGGATCAAGTACGTGCTCAGTAAGTTTGCAGATGACACTAAGTTAGGTGGGTGTTGATCTGCTTGAAGGTAGGAAGACTCTACAAAGGGCTCTAGATAGGTTGAATAGATGAGGTTCAACAAAATCTACTAGGTCCTGTACTTGGGTCACAAAAACCCCATGCAGTGCTACAGGCTGGGGAAAGAGCGGCTGGAAATTTGCCTGGCAGAATGGGACCTGTGGTACTGGTTGATAGCTGGATGAATACAAGCCAGCAGTGTGTTCAGGTGGCCAAGAAGTCCAACAGCATCCTGGCTTGTGTCAGAAATGGTGTGGCCAACAGGACTAAGGAAGTGATTATCTGTCTGTACTTGGCTCTGGTGAGGCCACACCTCAAATACTGTGTTCAGATTTGAGCCCTCACTACAGTCATTGACATGATGGAGTGTCTCCAAAGAAGGACTGGGTGATCACCAACCACATGAAGTTCAACAAGAGCAAGTGCCAGATACTGCATCTTGGATGGATCAGCCCTGGCTATATGTACTGACTAGGGGATCAGAGGCTGGAGAGAAACCCCACACAAAGGCATCTGGAGGTCTGGTCAGTGGCAAGTTGATTATGAGTCAACAGAATGCCCTGGCAGATGAGATGGCCAACCATATCCTGTGGTGCATCAAGCACAGCATTGCAAGCCTGCCAAGGGATTGTCTGGCTCTACTGTGTGCTAGTGCAGACTCACCTTGAATACTATGTGCAGATTGGAGCACACATTATTAAAAGGACGTATAGCTCTTAGAGACCATCCAAAGGAGGACTACAAAGGTAATGGAGGTGTCTAGAGGGCAAAATGTATGAAGAGTGTCTGCAGTCACTTGGCTTGGTCAGAAGAAAAGGAGACTGAGGGGAGGCCTCATGGTGGCCTACTGCTTCCTGACAAGGGGGAGCAGAGGGGCAGGTGCTAATCTCTCTGGTGACTAGCAATACAAACCCAAGGAAACCAGCATGAAGCTGCAACAGGGGTGCTTCATATTGAATATTAGGAAAAGGTTCTTCACCAAGCAGGTGGTCAGGTACTAGAACAGGCTTCTGAGAGAACTGGTCATTGTACCAAGACTGCAAAAGTTCAAGACACATTTGCACAACCACTCTCAGAAATATGGACTGATTTTGGGTGGTCTTATGTGGAACCAGGAGCTGGACTTCATGATCCTTGTGTGTCCCTTCCAACTCAGGCTATTCCATGAATCTATGATTCTAAGCAGCAAACATAGGACAAGAAGAAATGGCCTCACATTGTGCCAGGGGAGATTTAGGCTGGATATTAGTAAAACTTTCTTCACTGAAAGGGTTGTGAATCATTGGAACAGGTTGCCAGGGAGGTGGTTGAATCATCATCCCTTTAGGTATTCAAAATGTAATGTGGTGTGTAGGGACACAGTTTAGTGGTAGTCCTGACAGTGCTAGGTCGGACTTTACCTTACAGGTATTTTCCAACCTAAATGATTCTATGATTTTATGATTCAAAGAACACTAGCAGGTGTTTTTTTATTATTATTTTATTTTATTTTTTAATTTTCCTCATTGTTTGCTAATACTTGGAGAAGGAAAAAAAAAAAAAAAAAAAAAAAAAAAGCTTTTATTCATTTGAAAGTCCTTTAAAAATAGAAAGATTTTTTTTTGTTTGTTTTAGCTGAATAAAAACCAAAAACAAACACACAAAAAAAAAAAAAAAACACAAAAATAAGATTTAATATTCATCTCCATTTTTTTTTTTCTTTAGAAAAGAATTGACTATTGTTCAAATTGTACAGAGAACAAAAGAGAAATCAACTTACAAAGTACAAACTTGCTAGCATAGGGCCAGGACACCTGACCATCTCATTGTCACTACATATGGATATAGCTGTTTTCATATGGAATTAAATCACAGTTTGGAAATAAAAATGTTCTAGCTCCACTGGTGATTGTCTGTGATTTGGAAAATCATTTACAGTCTTTGTAAGGAGAAAGTTCTTCAGTATTGTGGGACTGAAAAAATATACAGTTGTGTTTTGCAGCTTATCTCCTTGTGCTGCTTTCCAACACATGCCATGCTTCTAGAAATAAGAAGTCAATGAAAAGGTAATAGAGATTTCTACACCTACCTAATATGTTTTATTAGTTCTGCATATGCCAGACCTGATCTGAGCCATTGTTTACACACATGTTCCCATACATGTAAATTCTGAGCATTTTATTTAGTTGAGAAGGCTTATAACTCAATACTAACATTGTGCCAATCTAACATATAGTCCCATCAAAGTATTCACAAATGCAGTGTAGAGACATTCAATGTGCCAGGTAAAATCTGGCACAAAACTGATAAAATCAATCCTAAATTGTATGTAATAAGGCTAGTTAGAGGGTAGTTTTCTCTTCCTTGGCCTTCCAGGTACCACAAGTATACTAGTTTTCACATAGTTCCAAGCCTGAGCTCTCTCTCTGTGTTAAACTCAAACTGTGCTGAAGTTAATTTCTAGGCACTACATGTCTGTAGGAAGTAAGAGTCAACAGGAACTGAACAAAAGTTACTTAATTTACATGATTTAACTCTAGACTGCGGAGTAGAACTTCTTTCCAAATTGCAAACAGTAATGTATAACTATCTGAATGCTAATGACTATGTGTGGAATACAGTCTCAGTATAGTCGAAGGAGATCTAGTCAAAGGAAATACAGACAGTGCAATCAATGCGGTTTGTAGAGTTCATCTTGGAGGAAAGAAAAATACTAGTTAAGAATCTCTCCTGACTCTATCAAATTCAGGAGCAACTGAAACATCCAGGATAAAAATGGCACTAAATGCCTATGCTTAGACAATAAAATTGCATCTTTACAGGGTAATAGACTATAACGAGAGCTCAAAAAAACAGTTCTCAGTTGGGCATTCATACTCAGACTTGTCTACATTGGGTGTCTACAATCCTGAGGTTTAATTTTTTTTCCCAATTACACTGTTGGACTCTATTCTCTTTTACAACAGAGGCTAATAATAGTAGCTGAGCAATACTGGAACTTCTGTCTAGCCTGGCAGAAGGCAAATGCCTCTTCCTGGTTGTGTGTCACATCTGTAGACTTCATGTTACTGTCTCACATACTCTAGAGAATCTCAAAAAGCATAAGAATCTTCTCTGCATGCAAATGAATCAAGCCAGATAAATCTTTCTATGAGTTCACCTATGATCCAAGGACATAAATAGGTACTCTAGGGTATATTTAGACATCTAAATCCATCAAACAAACTGTACTTCAGTATTTCCTATTTCTTTCCATTTAAAACTTATTTTTATCACATTCCTTAGTGTTTTATAGCACCATTTTTAATGCAGTACTCCCAACTCACCTTTGCCTTGGAACATGTAAAGTTTGCTACAGGCTATAATACATTTGGTTTCTGAACTGACAGTATAGAAATACTAGCTTTCCAGAGTGGTCTGGGCATCCATCCAGCAGTTCATCACATGGTATGGATGTATTTGACCTGCAGAAGGTATTTTGTATTCAGATCATTTAATCACATTTTGTTTTAAGTAAATTAGCCCACTGGTCCCTCACATGTTATATCCATTACCTAGATTCATCTTGTGATGTTAGTGCTGTTAAATTGCCAGTAGCTGCTCTTATTCTCTTTGAGGTTATTAGGACTTAGACAGCAATTAAGCAACATGTCAACTGTGCTAGTGTTTCAACATATAAGAGTTTATAAGAAGATTGAGTGTAGCTTCTGTCTAATGGTTAGATCATGTTACTACATATTTCATTGTAGACGCCAATATATAAAATCATTTTCTCACGACAATATTGTAAATAAGGTAGAACGTGACTTGACAAAAACCTAAGAGAATGTACAGTAAATATTCTATTCTGTATTTTGCAATGAAAAACAGTTCAATAAGCAATCAGGACTAGAACCAGCGGCACCATTTGTGTGTCCCTACAGGTAAGCTTCATTCTCTCCCACACCATTTTGCAGGAAGTCACTTTATATTTCTCGATACTGGCAACTCTGCGGATCTCTCACTCTCACTCTCACTCTCACTCTCACTCTCACTCTCACTCTCACTCTCACTCTCACTCTCACTCTCACTCTCACTCTCACTCTCATCCACTGAAAAATGAGGGCAAGGGAGCAACTATGGATACATTTCATTGTTGTTTTCTTTGCAGTGACATATAGGATTCTCTTGTTTGTTGTCCTTGTTGAGTCTGAGTGCTCTGAGTCTGAATGTGTCCATGGTCATAAATGTCTCAGTGTTGCATAGACCAACAAATTTATCTTATACAAAAAAAATCTATGGTCTCCAAAGATTAGTCATGTGGCTGTTTATAATAGCATGATGTTATGGTTTTGGCTAAGACAGAGTTAATTTTCTTTGTAGATACTTGCATGATGCTGTGTCTTGGACTTTTGACAAAAACAGTGGGGATAGCACACCGATATTTTTAATTGTTACAGAGCAGTTGCCTACACAGAGCCATGGACTTTTCTACTTCTCTTGCTGCCATTCCAACAAGGAACCTAGGGGTACACAAGAAGTTGGGAGCAGACACAGCCAGGACAGCTGACCCAGACTGGCCACAGGGATATTCCATACCGTATGACATCATGCTCAGCAATAAAAGCTGGGGTAAAAAAGGAGGAAATGGGGATGTTCAGGATGATGTCATTTGTCTTCCCAAGAAACAGTTGCCAAGAAACCATGATGTGCTTTGCTGTCCTGAAAATGGCATAACAGCTGACTGCAATGGGAAATAGTGAGTTAATTCACTGTTTTGGTTTGCTGACGCTCCTGTATTTTCACAGAATCATAGAATGGTAGAAGTTGGAAGGAACCTCTGGAGATCACCTAGTCCAACTTCACTGCTATACCTAGAGTATGTTACAGAGGATCGCATCCAGGAGGGTTTTGAATATCTCCAGGGAAGGAGACTCCACAGCCTCTCTGGGCAACCTGTTCCAATGCTCTGTCACCCTTACTTTTGCTTTACTTATTAAAATATCTTTATCTCAACCCATGATTTATTGCACTTTTACCTTTCAGGTTCTCTCCCCCACCTTACCTGAGCAGAATGAGCAAGTGGCTATGTGGTGCTTATCTGCCTGCTGGGTTAAACCACAACTCATGATTCAGTTCCCTAAGAGTGTCCTAACTGAATTTTAGCTGCCATTTGGAAGGGTACGGGTCTTCTGCAGGTACTGCATCATATCTACCAGCCACATATGGATTTTTAAATGGAAAAAAAAAATGCTCTGATTAATATAGGCTATTAGATATTCAAAGCAATAGAAGAGGAATAAATCCAGTCATAAAAATGTTGACATAGATATAGGTTGCTATTAAGCTTTCTAGTTCACTATTAACTACCTGGTATTTCTTGAAAGAGAATAAACCTTACAATACACACTTTTGACCTTAGGTATGTATTAGTAACTTATTTGATAAAAAATATTTGTCTAAAAAGCTATAATACTGTCTTGGTGACATTTTTGGTGATGTTTGCATTTTGACTGTATCTTCTAGATAAGATGAAAATAACTTGAATAATTGTAATTTGTCCATTAATATCTCTGGTATAGAAAAGAATTATTTTTTTCATATATAAAAAGAGTCATTAAAAATACCTTGCTCAGAGGAAGAGATTAATCTCACCTAAATTAATGTCATCTGAAATTTAAGTGCAAAATCTAAACTAGTTTTTCTGGCTCCCTCTGTAGACAATGGAGAGTCTTTTATCTATTTTAAAAGCAAACATGTGCTGCGGAGGATTGCATTCCTCCCTATGATTATAGAGTAATTCCAGAAGATTAACCAAGACTAATTTGTAGGAATGAACAACATAGAGATTATACTGAATGTCCATATCCTACTCTGGAAGATTATGAAAAGAAACCCAGATCCCCAGACTGCTAGTCGTTATAATCACTAATATTAGGGTACTATTTCAATACAGATTGAAATAATATTTTCTCTCAAGTCTGTAATTCTCTCATACACATCAAACTACAGGGAGAACATTTTAAAGTGGAAGATTTATTGGAATGAGGATGGTCAAAATAAAATAAAGTGTCTAAAGAATGTCGTAGGTTGATGTGTTTAGAGTAGAAAGGATTACAAATGAAAAAGGAATCTGTCATTCTTAGGAGACAACACTAGGACAGAGTGTGCTCATGCTGTAGTAACAAGGAACATGCCTTGAAGAAGAGGAATAAAAGCTGTATATAGCTAGGTATGTACCGATGATACATACTGGGAGGTGTTTGTTCACGCTCTGGAGGGACAAGAGGCCTTGCAGAGGGACCTAGGTAGATTCAGTTTAGTAATTAAAGTTCAACAAAGGAAAATGCCAGGTTCTGCACAACAGATGTACACAGATACAGACTGGGAGACAAGTGGCCGGAGAGCAGCTCAGCAGAAAGGAGTGTGGGGGTGCTGGTCAACAGCAGGTTCGGCATGAGTTAGTAGTGTGCCCTGGCAGCCAAGAGGGCATACCCAGATAGTCAAAAGAGGTGATTCTTCTACTGTATTTGCCATTGGATGTTGTCTTGAATATTGTCTACAGTTCTGGGCTCCACAAAATAAAAAGGACATTAAGATTCTTGAAAACATCCAGAGGTCAACAAAACTGGTAAAATGGCTGGATGGTGTGGCCCATGAGGAGAGGCTGAGGCCTCTACTTGTCTAGGTTGTCTAGTTTAGAGAAAAGGAGGCTAAGAGGCAACCTCGTTGCTCCCTACAACTTCTGGAGGAGGGGAAATGGAGCAGTAGGTGCCAATCTCTTCTCCCTGGTAACCAATGACAGGATGTGTGGCAATGTACATTAAAGGAGGCTGTAGCAAGGTGGGGTTGGTCTATTCTCCCACGTGCCTGGTGACAGGATGAGGGGGAATGGGCTAAAGTTGCGCCAGGGGTGTTTTAGGTTAGATATTAGGAAGAACTTCTTTACTGAGAGGGTTGTGAGGCATTGGAACTGGCTGCCTAGGGAAGTGGTGGAGTCTGCATCCCTGGAGGTCTTTAAAAGACGTTTAGATATTGAACTTAGTGATATGGTTTAGTGGAGGACTTGCTAGTGTTAGGTTAGAGGTTGGACTCAATGATCTTTAAGTCTCTTCCAACCTAGATAATTCTGTGATTCTGTGATTCTGTAATGGCACAAAGGTGTGCCATGGCTCACACTAGGTCATGACTAGATATTGTGGGGAAAAAAAAAATTACCACAAAGATGGTCAAACACTAGAACCAGCTTCCTACAACAACCCCATGGGTTGATGGCTTATTCCTGTCAGTGTTCATGAGACATTTAAACAATGCCCTTAATAATATGCTTTAACTTTTGGTTAGGCAATTGGACTCATTGATCTTTGTAGATCATCTTTGGATGATCTTCTAATTAAACTATTCTTTTCTATTCTATTCTATTCTATTCTATTCTATTCTATTCTATTCTATTCTATTCTATTCTATTCTATTCTACTCTACTCTACTCTACTCTACTCTACAGAGACTATTAGACATATTTACAGTGTTTTTATGCCAAGGCTATTAGTTACTTAAAGGAAGGTGAATTTAGGTGCCCTAATTCAAAGGACAAAATGGACTTTTTGATAATTTTATAAAGGAAGATATAGATTAAAAAAAAAAAAAAATTAAAAAAAAAAAAAGTAAATATTGAAAGTGTCCTTCCCCTCAAAAAAAAAAAAAAAAAAAAAAAAAAAAAGAGAAAAAAAATAAAGGAAAATAATTCTTATGTTGTTCCATTACAATGAAGGAAGTAGAAACTGCTATTATAAATCTAAGGCAGTGTTTATAGCCAGATTTTACAGGGCTCTAAAACAATCTTTAGCTCCTATGGAAACAGACTTACCTAAAGAGGTCATGCAATGAGGCATTATTTTTTCTTACAAAGATGTAAAGAGTTGTAACAGTTAAAAAAGGAAGATGTATTATTTGCAAAGTAGACTTTTAATATTAGGGACATACTAGACCTCAGATATAGCATATAGAAACAAGAGATACTGATACTTAGAAAATTACTTTTAAAGATAGATAAAGAAATGGTGAAAACTAGAAAAAGAAATATTTAGATATTTAGGCATTCTGCAAGAAAAAAAAAAAAAAAAAAAAAGAAAGAAAGAAAGAAAAAAAGATTTTATCTCAGTTAAGCTGAATTTGCATACCTGATTTTTTTTTTTTTTTGTTAGAAACTCAAAACATCTGCACTATGTAAGTCCAAAAAAATTAAAAAAAAAATAAATAAAAGGAAATAATCAGAAGTGGTAGTTTTGGTCACTACTCTAGTTGTGGACTCTCTAGCAACAGTTGGAAACAAAAAGAATAAGACTGAGTGAGATCTTATCCTAAGGCTGGTCTCCATGTTAATTTAAAAATTCAGAGGGATATTTGAATCAAGAAATAACAAGTTTTTTCAAATAACTACTTGTACATTAGCTCGGTCTAAAACAGTGAAACTGTGGAATGGAAAGAACTTTCACAGAATTACAGATTTTTTTTTTTGCTAGCCTCCAGCCAACTGGGACCTCCCTAATAGCCAGAATCCCAGAATACCAGAGTCACAGAATCACAGAATTAAAGGGCTTGGAAGGGACCTTGAAAGATCATTGGGTCCAACCCCCTTGCCAAAGCAGGTTCCCTAGAGAAGCTTGCACAGGTAAACGTCCAGACGGGCCTTAAATATCTCCAGAGAAGGAGACTCCACAACCTCCCTGGGCAGCCTGTTCCAGTGCTCTGTCACCCTCACCATGAAGAAGTTCTTTTGCCTGTTGTTGCAGAACTTCCTGTGCTCTATCTTGTGGCCACTACCCCTTGTCCTGTCCCCACAAACCACTGAAAAGAGGTTGGCCAAATCCTTCTGTCTCCCACACCTCAGGTATTTATACACATTGATGAGATCCCCTCTCAGTCTTCTCTTCTCCAGGCTGAACAGACCCAGGTGTCTCAGCCTTTCCTCATAGGGAAGATGCTCCAGGCCCCACATCATCTTTGTGGCCCTTCCAGGAGATCCCTGTCTCTTTTCTACCAGAATGGTATCTATTGGATGGTATTTTTTTGATGGCTAAAATAGTTACCAGTAAAACTTATAATTTTTCAAAAATTATAAGTCTTTCTTTCCATTTCAGGATTTCCATTACTTGTAGTACTAGAGACTAAGACTGATCCTGTCAATAATGTAACTTTTTTAAATGAGAGGTTTGTGATTATTGTGCAACTTGGGTAGAAACATAAAATAGTGTATTTCAGTGTATTTTATGTAATCCATACCTTGAGCAAGGTGTGATAGCTACCTAAAGGGATTAAAGAAGGAAATGAGTTCTTAGATACACAGTGTCTAAAGACATTTGTAGCTTCTTTCCACAGGGAAGGAAAAAAAAAAAAGTGCTTTACCCAGGTTGTCCTTAGGTTCCTAGAAAAAAAAAAATATGACAGTATCACCTACCAATTATTTTCTGTGCTAAATTCATTGTTAAAAATTAGGCTTCTTCCTCTGAAACTACTGAAACTATTAAATGTTTCCTCCTCATTTTTTTGGTAGTTGGTTTTTCAGTGCCACGCTGGGCAAGGTTTGGGTTGACATGATGACATGATAAATCTCAAACATGAACATAAAGCATTTGACAAGTCTGAAAAAGTTGCCTTTTCACAGAATCATAGAATAGTCTGGGTTGTAAAGGCCCTTATTAGTTCCACCTGCTGTGACATGGACAGGGATGATTCCCACTAGACCAGGTAGATCCAAAGGCCTATCCAACGTGGCCTTAAACACCTCCAGGGATGGGGCATCCACAACTTCTTTGGGCAACCTGTTCCAGTGCCTCACCACCCTCCGAGTGAAAAAATTTCTTTCTATCTCATCTATATCTAGCCTTTTGTAGTTTAAAACCATTACTCCTTGCCCTATCAATACACTCTCTGATTAAGAGTCGCTCTCCAAAAATATATTTAAGTTACAAACTGTATACACTTGATAGTAGAAAAAGAAATAAATAGGTCACTAACCTCTTTTCAATTGTCCATATCTAAAACTCTTTGCCCAAGTAATGTGTAAACCGTATTTATAAATAAAAACACACAAACTGTTACTGTAAAAGTCAGTCAAGGAAACTAAGACTCAGTCTGAAGTTTAAGAAAGCAGGCATTCTATTTTTTTGCGGCACCAGATGCATAGGGGATCCCTCCACCTAGTGTGTGTGCCAAATTGTCCATGCTACAGGGGTTATATACAATGAAAACATATATATAAACATATATATTCATAAGATTTCTGAGAAATAATCCACTATTTCTCTACTATTTCTCATAACTCATTAAAATATGTAAATGCCCCTGGTGCATGTGCAAGTGGTGGTCTTCTGGGGGTCTCTGGTGGTTGTCAGTAGCCTTTCTCGCTATGTTTGCTACTTGAACCCAGTTCTTGCGCATGCTCAGACTATCTCGTACTTTCTTAACTTGTTGTTCCAGCCTTGCCATGTGTACTAAGCTGTCATTTACACATACAAAGACATGGGCATACTATTAGTTCTTCACCCATTCTTTATAGGCAGTTGTTCCAGGTGTAGGTTATATTGTACTCCTCCCCCATCCTGGGATAAAATTCTGTATGATCTTACAGATAAGGATGACTAATTACTGAGTAAAGTAGCATCAGACATGCAAAGTTTCTAGTCTTCCTTCTACCTAACTAAACATAAAATATTTAAAATTTGGTTCTATTATTCTATCAGGTAGAAAATCATATGTCCTTCTGACTCGATATCAGAAAAAGAGAACTGGAAATGAAGGCTTGGACTGGAAAAACAAAACTAGAAAAAAATAAAGAGAGAAAGATTTTATATTTTCTCTCCCCTTCTTTCTTTTATTTCATGTGACTCAGGCTTATAAAATACTGTACAGCTAGTGCTCATTAGACTCATAAGTATTCTACAGAGACTATAGAAAAAAATCTTTTCATATTTAACCTTTATTGTTTAAAGCCAAAATACAAATATGCTTTATAGTAGTACACAGAACAGTAACCTTGTTAGGTGATGACAAAGTCCATTAGACCTCTTAGTTTTCCAGCTAAGTACTGCTCTTAAATAAGCCAACTTTGTGAGAAGTGAAGAACATATTTTTTCTAAGCAGGTACTCAATGCTTAAATGTGTGAGGAATTATCTGCAGGCTCCCATCTTTCAGAACTCTGACATGCTAACACATCCTTTGTAATGGAGCAATTCCATAAAACCAAATTGTTACTGAAAATTCAAAGACAGTTATCTAAAAACAAACATCCCTTTCACACTCATACAAAAGTGTAAAAGCCAGGACACATGAGGCTTCATACATATTGTCTCAGCATTACAAAATAAATGCAGAATATACCACTGGATAATTTCATATTTCTTCCTATATAATACAATCCATAGAACCTAGGCATTTATTTTGCTGTTCAGCTTCATCCTTGTAGCTTGTCCTCAGAATAGCTAGAGTCTCTCTTGTTACAAATGAAATACCTAATAGGTTGTATATAATAAAGACAAAATTAAGCCTATGCTTTCTTCTGTAAATTACATGGAATAGAGTGTTGGATATTTGTTAACATTTACCATCTGGTACACTTCTTTGGTGTTCTCCTTTCAATAATACAAGTTTGTTTTGTAAAATCAATGTAGTCATAACATACTATTTTCAAAGCACCAGCTATGGAATTATCTGCCTGTCATATCTGCTGTAGAAACCACAACCCTGAGAGAGAAGCACAACATACACTGGTTCACAGGTAATACATATGTTCATTTGAGATTCTGTGCTACAATCAAGCAGCAATGCACAGTAATTTGTGACAAACACAAGACTTCTACTCCAATATACACAAATAAGAAAATTATCTGGAGATAGAAAGTAAAGCTAAGTCACATCCGGGTTCTGTGCATGTTGATACAGAAGGAAAGGGAACTGAAAAATCTTGCCTGGGGAAAAGCATTCTCATTTAACAGCTCAGTAGAAGACTGAAGTGCCTATAGTGAGAGACTGGAACTGCATATAGTCATTAATGATATGAGTAAAAAGAAAAAAGGGTCAGTTTTATTTAGTGAAGTTAGGGACTAAACCGATTATTGCTTGCATGTCTTATGCGGTTCCACAAAAACCACTTTATTAAACAAAGCTCTGACATTGTAGAAATTATAGAAACTTACCTCACTTCAAAAAGTTACTGGTGATTCTAGAGTGTTTACACACTGGTTTGAAGGAAACAAAGCAAAACAAAGCAAACCAAAACCAACCAAAAAACCAAAAAACTCATACCTGAAGCTAACTTAAGGGAATGCATTGGCAGTGAACAAATGATTTCAATGAAGAGTTAAGGAGACATAGCAAGCAAAATTAAGACAATGAAAATTAGCTATTGACCATGGTTGTTTTTACCACAAAATATTTGTTAAATATTACTCTTTCAATGTGGATTGCTAATGAAGATGCCAAGTCACAACAGCATCAGAAAATATTTTTACCAATAAAAGACACCATGAGAAAAGCAGGAAAGACAGCATAGGGAATACTTATGGACTATATTTTTTATTATGAAACAAAGTCTCAAAATGCCAATTATTGTTGATTCAAGGGCAAACTGTGCAAAGAAACTGGGACATACAGAGAAAAGATGTACAGGTCAATGGAAAAAGTATCTCATGGGGGCAATACTTGAGAATTCCAGAATCATCAGCTTGCAGATGACAGCACAGAGTCCACAGAGATCTCCTTAACATCTATACAGCTGTTTAATTTAGAAGTTATTATTGGAGTTCCTTTGCAATTGAAAGCAATATAATGTAAAATGAAGCTTGATCCAGGGTCCTCTACTTCTGCAATCTCACAGTGGGCTTGTCAGAGGCTACTTAAGGAAGGTGAAATTGCAGAAAACGTCAGTGTTTCTAAAACATATAATAGGAAAATCCTCACTCCCCTGAGTGCTGTAATGGCAAAGGTAACATATAACAGTAAACAACATATGTTAAATCCTTATGTTGTGAAACAAGGAGGTCATGCATTATTTGGTAGAGGATGGCTGAGAAAGATTCAGTTGGACTGGCAAAGCAAAATGCATTTACAGGCTTGAAAACAATTATGGATGCCTGCCCAAACCAGAATTTGTTTATACAATGAAACCATCTATAGAATGATACCAGAACAGTATGCATAACTATGAGTCATCAGCATAGTGTAGCTATGGGAAAAGGCAAATGAGATAGATTCTAGGGTGTACGAGGCAAAACACCAGAAGCAATAGAACAGTATGAAGGTCATCGTTCAAGACAGACACTGCAAGCTTAATATACCTTATTATCGTCAAACCTATTGATGAAGTGTTGATCAGAAAATGTCTTTAATGATTTTTTGATTATGTACTTACACTCAATAAGACAAACTGTTGTGGTTATATCACCCTTTTGTCTGAAGTATAGGAACTGATCCAAGGGATATTCTTAACCTATTTCATAGTGAAACCAAATACAGTTTAAACCACCATCAAAGCTAAGAATGTAGTGTGCAGTATCACTTTATCAGTGACTAATGATAGCTCAATAAATCTCATTTCCTTGTTTCTACTTGAAGTTACTCTGACACATCAAAGGATGAAGGCTTTGCTGATATAGTCACACTAGGAAGAGGGAGCCAATATTTTTTATATGCTTCCGATAACATGATTTTGGTATAGCTAATTTTAGAAGATATGTGGGAGAGTCTCAGGGAAAGGTCCTAATCATTTTTATTTCGTGTTTGCACTAGTTAACAGCACTCTTAAATTCCATTTCCCTATTTTGTGATTAACATTTGTATTTGAAGGGCTAATATATCCATCCTTCCTCGTAAGTCATTATCTATGGTAAAACTACATTCCCTATGAGACTTTATGATCTTTCTCTGTAATGGAAATTCTTCAAAATCACTGATAGGACAAAAGTGCTCCAGAGAGGAAGTATAAGCCTGGTAATCTGTAGCATACTCTGTACCATGTCAGAAATGCTGCAAAAAAATATACACATACGTGTATATTTGCAATTTTTATATGATACATGATAGCAATAAGAGTATTTAATGTGTAAGAACTAGACTGTTTCAATTGATATACTGAAGGCCTCCCTGAGACTCACCTGTTTTCTTTTATTGTAGCCATTTTGGACCTTGCTGTATCAATAGCACAGACTCTATATACTTCTAATCTGTGAATAAGTACAGCTAGTAGGAATACAGCAGTCTTGTGACTAGTCCTTATGCCATGAAAAGGACGAAGATACTTTGTCTATTTCACAAACACAAATTTAATCCATAATGTTACTGATGTCACACAGATTATACCTAGACTCATACTTAGTGTTTCATTCTCCTCACTGTTGAGAGATATTTTTTTGTGTAGAGATGGATACTATCTTACCAAGTTATTCTTTGTGGAACCTGGTCAAAAACACTAAACAAACAAATGACAGAAACAACAAAAGAAACAGTGCAACACACCTAGGTTTAGGATGCAGCTTAAATGCAGTCATAGGATACAAGAAACACTGTCAAGTTCCTTAACATAGAGGTAGCCACATGCGCATGCACACGCACACACAGGCACACACAAAAAGAGAGAGAGAGCAATGAAACTATGTTGCTTAGGGAAAATAATTACTTGTCTGAATCACACCACTGTCTTTCAAGCTTGTCTTCTAAACATATTTTTTGCAAACAGCTATTCAGCTATTATGTTCTTACAGGTGTAGACTCTGAAAGTATTACACAGACTAATTTATCTGTTGTGTGGGAGAAGTACGTATATGTGTATATAAAGGAAGATATAATTTTCTTAATCATAGCATAAAGTTCTGTGAAAGTTTCAAAGCTAGGGTGACAGTCTCTGGGAGTCTGTTTTGCTACTAAACAGAACCTACATTATGTACTTTTCTTTTAAATATATGATAAATCTTTTAGCATTTATAGTATAACTATCATATGATTCTTATCACAATAGCTGCAGAATATCTTTTTTTTTGTTTAACTGTGATAAGCAATCATGTAATTTGTACTTGCATTGCATATACTATGCAATTACATAATAAATAAGTTGTCAACAAAAAATAATTATATAGCCATTTGCAAACTATCCAATCCAAATGTGCAATATGAAAGAATGACAGAGCTCAAAGCACCTCAAGGATTATCAGATGACAGCTGCTTTGTTTGAACTATAGTAAGAGCAGGAACCAATTCAATGTGCTCTCAATATGAAGTCATTACATATTAGAATTATTGTAATTGAGATAGCAACAATAAAGAAGTCCAAATATTTTTGATATATAAGCAGAGTCTAGACATCTTATATGATAGTATCTTCATTTTTTTTATTAGTATTATTTTTTTTTTTTATAATTAAATCACATGTCAATTTGGAATAATTTCCCCTCAAGCTTTAAGGGGTAAGGGATTATCATTTTAATAATGCATGGTTGAAAAATTACATGCTTGTTGCCCAGGATCAAAGTGTTCTGCATGGCTTTTTAAAAACAAACAAACAAAACACAGCAACATTAAGCGCATACTTATCTTTAACAACAAAGTGATACAATTAAGTCAGAAGGAATACCAACATGCTTACAGATAAAAGCATTTTTCTTAGGGTTTGAATGGTACAGAACATTCTTTAAATCTTCTTTTGCTTAGGTCAAGATATCTTCTGAGAGATTTGTTAATTACTGTCAAACAAATGTGGTAACTGTCATGGTGAAACTGCCTATGGGGATGCACAGCAGGCTTCTGTGCTGACTTCTAACTTAGACCCCGGTCATCCTTAATTTCCCTGAGTCCTAACAGAATCCAGGCAGTTTCACTTGGTTGTTTAAAAGCACTTTATGAATACCTGGGATTCATTTCACCTAATGTGAAATATCTAATGCGTAGTCTACTAAGGCTAAAGTAATCATCTTGGTTACCCTTTCCAGACAGTGGAAAGAAATAAGCAGTTCAGCAGTACATTTCATTTCACATATTTTGCAAACCCATTTAAAGATTAGATGTTCTTTGCATGCTTTTTCCCATGTGTATGGGACTAGATTAAACTCAGAAAGGTAGCAGCTATGTTGAAGGTACTGAACTTAATGGGAAATTAATCCCAACTTTTCTCTCTAGCACATTTTCCCTATGAGTTGAGGTGCTGCAGCTGAACTTCTCCACCCAATGCTCGTCTTTTAGAAGTACACACAGCAATACAATTTCATGATGTCTTGTTTCTAGATGTTTACCCAGCTGGTTTCTTCACTATGCCAGAGCACTTGTTTATTTCAAAACAACTAAAGTGTGCTGTCCAGGATTCTTCTCTGTAATCCAAATATAATCTTTTGAAATACACAATTTATTTTCTATGTATCTTAGATTCCTTCTGCTGATCTCAACTACTTTATTCCAGTCAATTCTTCTGACTTGTTTCCCTGTTAAAGACAGTCACCTCCCCTGAAAACTTTTTATTTCCCTCACTCCCAAACACTTTTTCCTGTTTATGTTCAGATTGAATAGGAACCATTGCATTGCAAGGTCATAGGACCAGACACATGGCACTTAAACATACTGAAACTGTAAGTAACAATCACATCAAGACACACTGCTCTATAGCTTCTCAATCTGGCAACTGAAAAGTTGTTCACAGTGTATGGGGTCTTTCTGAGACAGGGAAACCCCAGGGTAGTAGACAGGTCTGCCAGGAGTTGGCAGGTCTTATGAGAACTTGGCAGCCAATCCCAGCCCTATAAAAGGCAGCCCTAGACACCACTAGCAATCAGGAGCACTGTGAACAAAGACAAGGAGGGTGCGGCATTTTGTGTGGCAGTTTGTGAAGCAGTTGCCTGGAAGCGTATATGGGAAGGGCTGTGCACCCTGCTCATAGACCCTGCAAGATCCACTAATAGTTGCCTAGATAAGGTGGTGGGCACTTGTCATAGAGTAAAGGCTGCAGCTCCAGCTGAATTGTCTCCTCCATCGACCCCAAAACTGTCCAACACTTCCAACTAGGCAGAGATGCTGATGGGAGAGGTTGCAGTGCAGACCTCAGACAGCAGAAAGTGCATAGACCTTTACCTTGTGGCAGGTACAGGTGGCAAACCTGCTTGCAAGAGGTTCCCAGGTGGAGGACTTCCTGCAGCATGTGGGAGCTATGGGAAGCAGTTGAGAAGGCAGTGGAGTTACAGAAAAGATGAGGAGGAGTTAAACAGGCAGTTCCATGTGCTGTCTGCACAGAAACTCAAGACCACACAGAAGGTAGTGATACCAAAACCACAGAATGGAAGCTTGTTACAGCAAGGAGGTACCATAATCCATTGCATGAGGTGCCCTTGTAGAACCATTTCACTGCTCTGGGGACTGCAGAGGAAGGACCTGTCACATCTGGGAAGACGTAGATATTGTCTAAGCTAGCTCATCCTGTTCTCTGTATAACAGCCAGTCAAGCCAAGAAACAGTGATGGATAATAGTAGTAAGGGACTCTCTTCTGTGGGCAATAAAAGCACCCATTTACCAACCTGAGCTACTCTCAAGAGAGCTTTGTTGCTTTGTTGTCTACCAGGTTATCATATCAGAGGTGTTGTCAAGAGACTACTGAGCCTTGTACAGCCTGCAGACTACTACATGCTGCTTTTATTTTATGTGGGCAGCAATGATACTGTCAAGAGCAATTCAAGGCTCAGTTCATAAAGGACTACAGAACCCTTACAGAAGCTGTAAGAGGCTCTGGAACACAAGTGGCCTTTTCAATCCTATCAGTTAAAGAAAAGGGCTTTGAAAGGACTAGTCAAGTCCAGCAGATCAATGCATGGTTTTGAGACTGTTATAGCAAGGGATTTGGCTTTTTAGCATGTGGGATTCTGATAAACCTGGTCTACTGGGATCAGATGGGGTCCATCTGTCTGAGGAGGGGAAAAGTGTCTTCAGTTACAGGCTTGTTAGGATGGTGAAGTGATCTTTAGCTAAAGTTGCCAGAAGTGGGGAACCTTAGTACACTCAGCTCTCTATCAGTTCAATACCAGTGTCAGCAATAGATGCCCAGAGCCAGAAAAGGGAACAGAGGTCAACTGAAAAGCAGCACAAAGGAATTCCATCCACTTAATCCAAACTAGCTTAAATAGGGGCCCATCTTAAATACCTCTACCTAAATGCAAGTAGCATGTGAAATAAGGAGAACTGAAAGTTTTATTTAAATCTCAGGGCTATTATATCTTTGATCTCTGTGAAACATCATGAGATGACTATAGTGATAGATGGTTACAGGAGCTTTGGGAGAGAGATAAGAAGGGAAGAAGAGGAAGTGGAGTAGCCTTCTATTTTAGGAAATGCCTTGACTGCATGGGTCTGGCCAATGGTGATTAAAGAGTTTAGTGTTTCTGGGTAAGAATCAGGGGAAAGCATTTCCAATAAACCTGTCAATACAGTAGATATTATAGTGAGAGTCTGTTATAGACCACCCAAGCAGGATGAAGAGGTAGACGAGATATTTTATAAGCAACTAGGAGAAGTCTGATAATCATTGACTCTTGTTCTCATGGGGGATCTTAACTTTCCAGATGTCTGCTGGAAATACAGTATAGCAGAGTGAAAACTGTCTAGGAGGTTCCTGGAGTGTGTGGAGGATAACTTCCTGACACAGTTGGTGAGGGAATTGGTTGGGGAAGGTGACTCACTTAACCTGTTGTTTGCAAACAGGGAAGGACTTGTGAGTGATGTGATGGTAGGAGGCTGTCTTTGGCACAGTGATCATGAAATAAAAGTCTTTGATCATTAGAGAACAGCTACCTTGGATTTCTAGAGGGCAGATGTTGGCCTGTTTAGAGATTTGGTTGACAGAGTCCCTTAGGAGGTGGTTCTGAAAGTAAAAGGAGTCCAGGGAGGCTGGACATTCATCAAGGATGAAATATTAAGGGCACAGGAGAACCCTGTCTCAGTGCACCAAAAGTCAAGCTGGTGGGACAGAAGACCATCCTGGGTGAACATAGAGCTTCTTCTGGAACTCAGAAAGAAAAAGAGAGCTTATGACTCTGGAGGAAGGGGCAGGCAACTCAAGAGGACTATAGAGCTCTTGCCAAGCTGCAGAGGGACAAAATAAGAAGGAACAATGCCCAACTGGAACTCAATTTGGATAGTGCAGTAAAACACAATAAAATATGTTTTTATTCACATCAACAGAACAAGGAGAATTTAGGAGAATCTATATCCTTTATTAGACATGAGTGACATAGTGACAAGACATGAGGAAAAGGCTGAAGTACTTAATGCCTTTTTTGCCTCAGTCCTTATTAGTAAGGTCAGTTGTTCTTAGGGTCAAGCAGACTAAGCCCAGCAGACTAAGTTGGATGATGGTGACAGAGAAAGAGATGAGGCTTCTATAACTTAGTGGTAAACTGTAGGTGACTTATTATAGTGTAAGTGACACTATTTGAATATTCATAAGTCTATGGGTCTGGACAGGATCCACCCAAGGATACTGAAGGGAGTGGAAGAAGTAATTACCAAGCCACTTTCAATAATTTATCAGCAGTCCTGGCTAACCAGGGAGGTCTCAGTTGACTGGAGGTTGGTGAATGTGAAGCCCACCTACAAGAAGGGTAGGAAGGAGGATCTGTGGAATTACAGACTTTACCTAGGTGCCAGGAAAGGCCATGAATAAGGTCAGCTTACGTGCCATCACACAACACATAGAGGACAATGAAGTGATCAGAAGCAGAAAGCACGATTTATGACAGGCAGGTCCTGCCTTACTAACCTGATCTCCATCTATGACAAGATGAGCTACTTAGTGAATGTGGGAAATGCTTTGGATGTTGTTTACCTGGCTTGTTGCACTGTTTCCAGCAGTATTCTCCTAGAAAAATTGGCTGCTTATGGCTTGGACAGGTATACAATTCACTAGATGACGAACTGTGGATGACCAGGATCAAAGTGTCACAGCAAATGGAGTTCAATTCAGTTGATGGCAAGTCACCAGAGGCATTCCTGAGGGCTCAGTATTGTGGCCAGTTTTGTTTATTGATGGTCTAGATGAGGGGATTGAGTACACCCTTAGTAAGTGTACAGATGATACCAAGTTAGGCAGGATTGTCCATATGCTTGAGGTTAGGAAAGTTTTGCAGAGGGATCTGAATAGGCTACATTGATGGGCTGCATCCAATCACATGACATGACATACTCAAGTGCTCGGTCCTGTACTTGAGTCAAAACCACCCAATACAGTAGTACACACTTGCAGCAGAGTGGCTGGAAAGTTGCCCAGCAGAAAAGGACCTGGGGTGCTGGTGGACAACTGGCTGAACATGAGCCAGCAGTGTGCCAAGGTGGCCAAGGAGGTCAATGGAATATTGAGCTCAAGATTGTGCAGGGAAGAGCAATGAAGCTATTGAAGAGAGTAGAAACAAGAGTTATGAAGAACTGCTGAGGGAACCGGTATGTTTTTAGTCTGGGAAAAAAAAAAAAAATAGAAGGTGAGGGGAGATGGGGAGACCTTATTGCTCTGTACAACTACCTGAAATGAGGTTGTAGTGAGGAGGGTGTCTTTTTTTTCTCCAGTGACAAGTGATAGGACATGAGGAAATGGTCATGGTTGCACAAGGGGAGGTTTAGATTGGGCATTAAGAAGGATTTATTCACAGGGAGGGTGGACAGGCATTGGAAAGGGATTTCCAGGGAAGTGTTAGAGTCACCATCCCTGGAGCTATTTTAAGAGACATGTGGGTGTGGCACTAAGGTTTATTGATGGGTCTTGGTAGGTCAGGCTGATGATCTTAAAGGTCTTTTTCAATCTAGATGATTCTGTGATTCTACAGTCGTTGGGTCTGATCCAGAGACTATTGAAGTTAGCGTAGCTTTGACTTTTACAGTCTGATGTTTTTGTTTTTGTTTTTGTTTTTTCTCTATTTTATTTATTTATGATTAGTTCTGCTGAAATCAAAGGTATAAACTGTTGAATAATATACCATGAACAAGAGTGGCAGAATCTGTCCTTCAATGGAATTTGTCCAAGAAATCTTTCAGGTTTTCACTATCACTTTAAAAACAAAGTATTGAACATAATGTATTATAATGTAAATTCTATCAAGCACTGTGTCATTAACATTTAGCTCTCTTGTTTGTTCAAGTCAATCCATCTATATATACAAATCTGATATTTGCCTTTTTAAAAATTTAACATGCGTAAGTGCTCATAAATCAGTTATGACAATCATTGTTAAAATAATCAATAGTAAGGAATATGCATTAATTCAAATAATATTGATAGCTACATGAACCTGCATCAGTCTTCTGTGAAATCAGAAAAATGAGACATCTTCTTAAAAATCAATATTTTTCTTTTTATGTCATTCATTTGAAGAGTATCAATAATACATTACTTTATACCTTATGTGTCAGTGGCCTTAATTCTAAATGTAGAGACATCTTGGCAAAAAATACTGAAGTGGTGCAAAAGAAACAAGTGATCAGAGCAATGACCTGCTAAAGAGCTTGCATTCATCCATTGTATTGTGGATATTCATCTAAACTAAAATATGTATGGGCAGCATTACATGTTGGATATATTATTTATAACTCAAACCTCAATAACAGATGTTTGTACACTACATTTGTCTTGGAGTTAAAGAGCAAGAGAAGCAGCAAAACAACTCTGTATTGCCTTTATTTAATTCCCTGGAATTAAGAACGAGGAAGTTATGCAGGTATGCAGACAAAAGTGGAAATATGAGATGTAGAATTACAACATCCATTCATCACAAAAGAAACATTTTAATTGGTTATATGTAGAAAATATCTACTTGACAGTCAGTTTCTCACTTTTCACATAAGTGCTTTGCTGCTTGGATGCCTAATCTTGTTTAGTATAGGGAAAGTAATTTGACATGAAAGTACCTAGATGGCTGCTGAAAATTAATTGCCAATTAAAAAAGAAAAATGTTTGTGCTACTCTATAAACAAGCCAACATATAAACCTTTCAGTCTTGTTGCTTTATTTATGTCTTTGTAGATCTGGTTTCAAGCTATTTGCATACAATTTACAAATTCATATTATAATTCTCTGGTATATTTATGAGTTTATAGTTGTATATATTTTACCACTATGAAAATATTTATTTCTTTATGCTTCTGTTGCTTATTATTTAACAAAAACATTTCATTACATTTGATAGTTTATGTCTCTTCCTTAGAATGAGGCATTTTTATTTGTAGGGCTCAAAAAGAAAAATTTATTTCTCCCCTGCATGTTAAAAACAAAAACAAAACAACAGCAACAAAAAACCAGCCAAACCTGAAAATGATGAACTCTTGTCTCTAACTTTCCAGAGCTTCCACACTCTGCTTTCAAGTGAGGATGAATACTCTAATGATTCAAAGTATATATGTTAATCTGAGTGGAAAATGAAGACTTTAACAGGACTGTAAAGCTTAAGGACTCCTTTCAGCTCTAAAGAGACTTTTGAAAGTGCTGAGCCAGAGAAGTTTCATGAGTACCATGGAATGTCCTCCTTAGATACAAAATACAATTCAAGTAGCACAGCTGGCTGAATCTATCAGAAGAAATGAATATTGACTTCAATTTTCCTCCTTCTCAACCCCAAATTAACTTTCTACACATCAGGTAGATAGTGTGGATTGATGTTATGTCCAAATGAACATTAATAATTATGTATAGAATAGGTTATTTTATATCATATATTTAAGGCAGTAATAAAAAATTAATAGAATATCAAAACTTGTACGCTTTTTTGGACAGCAACATAAGTATATCTCTTTAAAAAGATTTAAGTTTTAAAAGATTTCTGTTTGTTTGTTTGTTTGTTTGTTTGTTTTCTGAAATATATTCTCAGTGGGTGAAATTCAATCATTGCCTCTCCCATTAATAAGGAATTGGGAATATCTCTGGTTGTTCAAAGTTATTATTCTTAATATTAACATTTTTATTCAGTATTCACACACAAATGACTAAGCTAAGCCAGAGTTCATTAGCTAAAGCCAATCCAAAAGCCAGATTTCAGTGGAAAAACAAACAGATAAACAAAAACTAATAAACATAATACAAAGTTTCCTAATGCAATTTATGTTTGTGAAACTCTTGGCAAAATATGGGTGCAAGACACCTGCACAGATTAATCTACATGAAAGATTGACTTCTAATCATTTATGAATAATATTTTTTAGCTTAAAGCTGTTCTACAAGAAACCTCTGTGCACATTTATACACTGCTTAGTTTTCTCACAAAGTCTGCAGTTCCATGCAAATCATCAATAGTGTGGAAATAATGTCAGGGTCATTTACTCTAACTGTGCCAAACAGCTTCAGAATACTCAGAGGACCAACATTACGTACAATAGCTTCCATTCAAAGGCTGAATGAACAAACACTCAGTGACCTTTCTATTTTACTTTTCATTTTGAATTAGAATGATAAGAATAAAAATAATAACAAAACATACCTATATTTTAATGAGTACAACTTATGACCAGAGAACAAAGTTAACAAAAGGATATAACTATAATATGAACTTTTGAATCCTAATTAAAAAAAAAAAAAAGTATTTAAGATTGTCAAGATTTGTTATCATCACACTTATCTTCTAAGTTCTATTTTTATCCCTTTAAAAGGTGAAGATTAACAAAGACCACAATGAAATACTAAAGATATCATGTGAATAAATAAACAGTGCCTACAAGTCTGCAAAGTATTTACAAACATCAGAGAAGCTTGTGTCTGAATAAGTTCTCTAAAACTTAAGTAACACTTGACTTGACACTTGACTAATTCTCTTATTCCAATGAATCTTCAGTACAATTAAAATTTTCAGTTCCAATGAATCTTCAGTACAATTAAAATTTTTATAAATCTTTAGTTACTGATATTTGATTTTCTTTACACTAGTGATAAAAATAATTCCTAACACAAACATGTATTACTTATGGTTATATAATATGATTGACAAAGCATTGGGATGTATATGTAATGATAGAAAAGGTGATACTAAGACTACATGTATCAGTTACTTGTAGCTGATACTGCTTATACCTTTTCAGTAGCATAGGTGTAAATATATATATCCTTTCACATTAATGCAAAATTTACTCAAAATATACATGCTTTAGTCTTTATATACCTGAAATATCATTCTTTGTGGAAAGTTCATCTTTAACAGAGACTTCCACAAAAATGTGAAAACCCAGTGGTAGGAAAAGCACAAGAGAGAATTCAAGTTTTCAATTCAAAGATTATGTTTTCTGTTGAACGTAGTGACCTCCTGTAATACTAACATGAATATTGATAATGTTGTATACAAGGTTGCAACTTATGTGAGAAAATCTTAAAACTTAGGTGAAATTTCTCAATGTCTGTTATGGTGCAAGACACTCAACAGATTAAATCAACACATGTTCAATGGTGGAGTCATTCTTTAATACGATATTGTATCTGGTCTTTCTTTACTAGTAACATTATTTTGCAGGTCTAATAACCAGCCAAATTGACAAGCCAACTTTCAAAATGATGAATCCATAGGCATATATGTGGTCATAATTAAATAAATAGAGGAGTACATGATCCTTAGTTTGTGACTCACATACATTTGTCTGTGAGCAAGAGATCAGTGCAATAATACTTCTGTATAGCATTCTGTTATATTTGATTTTTTGCATCCAGATGTTCGTGTGACTCCCCCAGATGACTGTAAGAAGAGATTTAAAATTTTGCATTTTTTTTCTCCCTTAAACTAAATATGTATTTAGTAAATTTGAACTGCTGTTCTTTGTTCTATCAAAAGTGTCACAAGACTTTCACATTATTTATCACATGAAACTTAGAAAAAGCTTAGAGAAAAAAAAAAAAAAAAAAAAAAAAAAAAAAACTTAGAAAAAGAAAATCAAAAAGTGAAAAAGAAATTCCACATTTCTTCATTTCAAGTATCTACTACACCTTTTCCGTCACTCCCATATCAACAGGATAGCCAGTTAGCTATTGCTGCAGGATGGAATAGTGTTTGAAATAGATTATTTTCTCTACAATAATCCCTTTTATTGAGGGCATTATTAAATTGCTTTACTATCTTGTGAACTTTTTATAGAATTAGACAGTCATATAATGTTTTGGACTTGAAGGGACCTTAAAGATCATCTAGTTCCAACCCCCTGCCATGGGCAGGGGCAATTCCCACTAGACCAGGTTGCTCGAAGCCCCAGCCAGCATGGTGTTCAACACTGAAAGAAATGGGGCATCCAAAATTTCCCTTAGCAACCTATTCCAGTGCCTCACAGTAAAGAACTTCTTAATATCTAATCTAGTTTAAAGTCATTACCCCTTGTTTTATCACTACACTCCCTGACAATGTGTCCCTCCCGAGATGTCCTGTAGGCCCCCTTTAGGTACTGGAAGGCCATTACAAGGTCTTCCCAGAGCTTCCTCTTCTCCAGGCTGAACACCCCAAGTCCCTCAGTCTTTCTTCATAGGAGAGCTGCTCCAGCCACTCAATCATCTTCATGTCTCTCCTCTGGACACACTTTTTTTTTTTCTTTCTTTATTAAAGCATGTTTTAAAGGAGTGTGAATTCAGGAATAACAAGCAATGTAATGCAGCAGCATTATTCATACAAGCTTTGAGAGAATCCCTCATGAGTAAGGGCAGAGCTTCTTGGAGCTTCATGGAGCTTCATTACTTGTGCTGAACTGCAGGATTTATATGTATAAGCACAGTATCATCTCCATGGCTACACTGCTTCTCCTGGTCTCAACCCTTATTGTACAAAGTTGATAGCAGCAATTCCAACACAGTTTTTGGTTGTGTATACAGATGGAGTCTTAGAAATATACTGATCGTCTAAGGCTCTTCCCCCAGCAATGAAGCATCTAGCAAAATTTCTGACAATATCTTTTAGACAGCACTGGCTGTCATGACTACATCAGTCCTCTTAGGAAAAACAGCACATGGCTGTGATGTTTTAATAAGCAGAGGTGAAATCCAACTCATTATATACTATATATTATCATTTTTTTTTTTTTTTCAGATCATCCTGACTTTGTTCTACATAGTAATGTGACCAAGGTGGAAAAAAATAGTTTTTAATGAGCTGTCTCAATAGTATTCATCAAAAAGCAAGCTCAGGATTCATCAAAATCAAATATGTTTATTTGTGCAAGCTGTGGTACTAAGTGGAGCACTTTATGCCTTAGTGCACAGCCAAGGAGAAATTGTGAAATAGTTTATTTCTGATGCTCAATGTCTGAAGTAAAAAGTTCCAGCTCAGGTGTAAGGTACAATTTGAAAGAAATACTTTGAACTGAACCTATATAACATTCTTCTGCAATGTGTCCCGCATTATTTTTTTATTCTTTTGTACTTCAGCAGCTTTTCCTACTGCTGCACCAAATGTGATTTGTGTTATGAAGAATAGTTATTTATCTATCATATTAGTCAGTTGTAAAATAAATACACAATCCTATTCTGGGTTGTTTATATTTTGAAATTAAATAATTCTAAATTATAGGCCTCTTTATTTCTAATAGCAATCACTGAATTTGTTTTTTTCCTATGCTGACTTAACTGTAAAGAACTTCCTGCTAGTTCTTCAAGACATTTTGGAGCAGATCATGAAAATTTTTTTATGAACTAAAATGAAAGTTTTATGGAAACTGTTCATGACTAAGTATTTTCACACTGAAGATTTCTCCATGCACCTAACCTGATTCTAGGTTGTTCATTGTCTGCTGTATGTCTCAGCCATTTGGCAAGTTCGTAATTGTATAGAAGTAATCACTGGGATAGAGAATAGATGCAAAATTTATAACTTATTCAGTAGACAGTACTGAACCACTGAAATCTTGGATAAAAAGCAAAAATTTATCTTGCTTCTTAAAATAAATAAATAAATAAATAAAAATAAAAATAATAAAAAATAATAATAAAAAAATAAAAATAAAAATAAAAATAAAAATAAAAATAAAAATAAAAATAAACAAACACCAGTTCCCCAATATCATAAGAGAATTGAAGAAGAATAATCCTATTTACAAGTTTTCAAGTGGTTACCCTCTAGAGAAGGCAGGATTTCATTTGTAGATATTTTCTCCCCCTAATCATTTCCTTTTACCCCCAAATAACAAAGCCTTACTCAATCTAACAGTTTTTCAGCACCCTTCTCTTCAGCATGTAACTATTCTCATAAATTGTATAAAGATACTAGTTAGAATTGTTTATTTAGGTATTGTAACTAGGCACTACAAAGCTGATTTTTTCATACCCATAAGTACTTCCAAGTATCATTGTAAACACAAAAAAAAATACCAGTTGATTTTAGTCACTCCAAATGATAATTTCTCATCAGTACTTGCAAACGAAAAACATAGAGCAAGTATTAAACATACAAAAATGTAGTTGTTAATGTGGAAGGACGATTATTGATATTTTGGATTCACTAAACTGTGTGATACTATCCTTGCTCATAAACTTTGATAATTGTATTTCAATCTGTGTTGGTTTTCAGAAGTGTAAAGATCACCATGGGCTTTTGTTAGAATGGTTTGTTGGCTGTTCTGTAGCATCACTTGAAGCCTGCAGGATTTATATGATGTACAGCCACGTAACCTTGGGCTGTGATCTTGTCAGCTTTTACAAGCTAAACAGCGTGAAAGTTGTTCAATACTTGCATGGCAGACATCCAAAAGAAAAACAAAGACTACTGTAGGAGGTAGTGTTGACTGTCCTACTAGTATCAAGCTTTTCTGTCAGTCAGTTCTCAACTAGCAGTGCAACGTTCTGTCAGGATGACTGGCATTAGACATATTTCTCAATACTGAAGGAAAATTAAACAGATAGATCTTAAATTTAAACTTTCATCTTTGTAGCTGGGTAACTAAAATGGTTAATTTTCAAAACGTGTCATCAGCCTCTCCCATAGATAGTCTCCTGTAAGGGTTGATTAGAGTGACTAGACTTTCTGTAATGTTTTTGAAAAGACACAGTCCCTTTATTTAGATATCTACTTACAGAAATAGGAAAATATCGATATTCCTACCCATAGAAATTTGTCTTAAATCTAAATTAGGTTGGTTTTGCAAGACAGTTAAACCCTTCTTAATTACAGGAAGGTGATGAAAAAGCTTCCTGTCTGCCTTCCTTCACCCCAGCCACCTTTGTGTACATTCTTTCCCCCTTTTTTCCCCCCATTCTTCCCCCATTCCTCTTCCCCCCTTGTGTGTATTCTAGAAATTGTGCTGAAATTACTCAGATAATGGACAGCTACAGCTGATAAATGGAAAATGACATGTATGTCCTGGGCCATGCAGAAAGAATAGCAGAGCTTCCCTGTTACACAGACCTTTTTTGGTAGTAGCATAGACGCATAGACTAGCCAATTTTGAAAATTTATGTTAAGTCCCTTGGTTGTTTAAAAAAAAAAAAAAAAAAAAAAAAAAGATTGCTGTTTGTGGCCATGAAGAGTCAAAATTTATTCATTTTTCTTAAAGTAGTGTATGATTCTTTTTTACCTAAATAAATCATAAATGTTTATATGATTTGCTCTATGAATCCAAAAATGTGGGTATATTAGAATGAAATTGATTGATTGTGGCATTATATAATACTCTGAATAGGCTCTGTTTTCAGAAAACACTTCACTTCTCATTGTCCCAAATGTGTGAGGAAAATTTAGGAACTGATATGCTTATGAGAAGAATTATGTGATGAAGCCAGGCTATTTCTAACAAAAGTGCTTATTTATAAAGAACACCAAATTTCATTTTCTGAGCAAGACAGAAGTCAAATAGCAGAAGAGCACTTCTTTTCTTTTAGCTCCAAGCTCATTATCTGACACTCAGCTTTCTGTTATCAGAAGTTCTGAAATAATCTTCTCACTTTTCCTTCATTTGCTAATTCTGCCATGTTCTCTTTTTGTCTTCTGTACAAAATCTGTCCACATCTACATGTATTTTGTTTTGAAATCAAATATTATACCTTAGCTCTAGGTCAAAGAAGCTGTTGTTTTAGCCTTCTTATTTTATAAATGATTCTGACTGTTTTTCAATTGCTTTTCATTGTGAAAGAATTTATTTTCAAAGTGAAAGACTTTTCATAACAATCTGCATAATACACAAAAATATTCTCTCTGTATATCTTTGTTTTGTACTTTAAAAAACTAGCTTAAAACTAGCTTAATAAATAATTATATTTAAGGAACAAAATCTATTTTGACTAAAGCGAGTTGATTGATAACTATTCTCTTCCAGAAAATCTAAAATAGATCATTTTCATCAAAGTTACCTAAATCCTTATTTTTCTTGCTCAGTGCCTTCTTATGAGCCTAAATTTGGTTAATATTTGCTAGTAATATGGATAACATTATGTATGTGCTGTAAAATAGATAAATAAATAAATAAATAAAAACTGTTTTTACTTTCTAGACAAAATAAGTTTTAGACTAGAGGGAAAAAATGATAATTTAATTTTCATTCCCATCTAACATGTTTAATCTAGGCCATATTGCAACATCACAGAATGGCTGAGATTGGAAGGGATCTCTGGAGATCATCTAGTCCAACCCCTCTGCCAAGCAGGATCACCTAGACCACATTGCACAGGATCGCATCCAGGTGGGTTTTGAATATCTCCAGAGAAGGAGACTCCACAGCCTCTCTGGGCAATCATCTGTTCCAGTGCTCTGTCACCCTCACTAGTAAAGAAGTATTTTCTTATATTCAGCTGGAACTTCCTCTGCTTAAGTTTGTGTCTGTTGCCTCTTGTCCTGTCACTGGTCACCACCGAAGAGTCTAACCCCATTTTCTTGACACCCTCCCTTCGGATATTTTTACACATTGATAAGATCCCCTCTCAGTCTTCCCTTTTCCAAACTAAACAGGCCCAGATCTCTCAGCCTCTCCTCGTGTGGCAGATGCTCCAGTCCTTCTCAACATTTTAGTAGCCTTCTGCTGAACTCAAAGAATCACGGAATCACAGAATCACAGAATCACAGAATCACAGAATCACAGAATCACAGAATCACAGAATGGATGGGGTTGGAAGGAACCCCTGAAGATCATCTAGTCCAATGCACCTCTGAGCACAATCACCTACAGCACATTGTGCGGGAAGGCATCTAGGTAGGATTTTAATATTTCCAGAGAAGGAGACTCCACGGCCTCTCTGGGCAACCTGTTCCAGTGCTCTGTCACCATCATAGTAAAGAAGTGGCCCCTCATATTGAGCCAGAACCTCTTGTGCTTCAGTTTGTACCCATTGCCTCTTGTCCTCTCACTGGGCACAACTGAAAAGGGACCAGCTTCATCTTGTTGACACCCTCCCCTCAGATATTTATATACATTAATGAGGTCTCCCATAAGTCTTCTCTTTTCCAATCTAAACAGGCACAGTTCTCTCAGCCTGTCCTTGTACGACAGGTGCTCCAGTCCTTTCATCATCTTAGTAGCCCTCCTCTGAACTTGCTCCAATAGTTCTCTGTCCCTCTTGTACTGGGTAGCCTAGAACTGGACACAATACTCTAGGTGTGGCCTCACCAGGGCTGAGTAGAGGGGAAGGAACACCTCCCTTGACCTGCTGGCAACACTCTTCTGAATGCACCCCAGGATACCATCAGTCTTCTTAGCTACAAGGGCACATTGCTGACTCATGGTCATCCTACTGTCCACGAGGATTCCCAGGTCCTTCTCTGAAGAGCTGCAGTCCAGCAGGACACCCTCCAGCCTGTACTGGTTCTTGGGGTTATTCTTCCCTAGGTGCAGGATCCTGCACTTGCCCCTGTTGAACTTCATGATGTTCCTCTTGGCCCAACCCTCCAGCCTGTAAAGGTCCCTGTGAATGGCAGCATAGCCCTCTGGGGTATCAGCCACTCCTCCAAGCTTTGTGTCACCAGAAAATTGCTTAGGGTGCACTCTGTTCCATTGTCCAGGTCACTGGTGAATAAGTTGAACAACACTGGAACAGTAATGACCCCTGGGTGACACCACTAGCTACAAGCCTCCAACTAGACTGTACCACTTAGCATAAATCTCTGAGCTCCGTTGTCCAGCCAATTGCCAATCCACTTCACCATCCACTCATCTAGGCCACACTTCCTGAACTTGTTTATGAGGATGTTATGGGAGGCAATGTCAAAAGCCCTGCTGAAGTCAAGGTAGAGCACATCCACCACCCTCCCCTCATCTATACAACTAGTCATCTCGTCACAGAAAACTTCAGATTGGTTAAGCATGGTTTCCCCTCGGTGATACCATGCTGACTTTTTCTGATCAACTTCTTACCCTCCACATGCTTGGAAATGACCTCCAGGTTGAGCTGTTCCATCACCTTTCCAGGAATGGAGGTGAGGCTGACTGGCCTGTAGTTGCCTGTAGTTGAGGAGGAATGGAAACAGGTCCCTGCTTGACATCACAGGCAATGCCCCCCTCTACTGGCCCCACCTTCCCAGGTGCCCTTACACTACTGGTTTGAGGCCCTGGAGTTTGAGAGACTGGTGGGTGAGGTTGAGCTGAAAAGACTCACCCAGGAGGGTGCCTAGGGCGAGGAAGTCGACTCCACACCTCAGGACTGCCTCCACTAAGAAGGAAAGAAGGGTGATCATTGTAGGTGACTCCCTTCTCAGGAAAACAGAGAGCCCTATTTGTCAGCCTGACCCTATCTATAGGGAAGTCTGCTGCCTCCCTGGGGCCAGGGTCAGGGACATTGCCAGAAAGCTTCTTAACCCAGTTCACTCCTTTGGCTACTATCCTCTTTTGATAGTCCAGGCTGGCAGAGATGATACAAAAGAGAGAAGACTGAAGGCTATCAAACAGGACTTTAGGGGACTGGGACGATAAGTAGGTGGAGTGGGAGTACAGCTTGTCCTTTTCTCCATCCCTACAGTGGCAGGGAGGGGTACAGAGAGGACCCGGAAAGCCCACCTGGTAAACATGTGGCTCAGAAGCTGGTGCCAACATAGACATTTTGTTTTTTTTTTGACCACGGGGTTCTTTACTTGGCACCTGGCCTGATAACCGCAGATGGGTCCCACCTGTCTCTAAGAGGAAGACCGATACTAGCCCAGGAGCTGGCAGGGCTCATTGAGAGGGCTTTAAACTAGGTAGGAAGAGGGATGAGGATTGAATAATGCTCATTAGAGGTGTGCCAGAGGGAACAATGTCAGGGCTGGGGACAAAGGCAAGGGCCCAGCTGAACTGCATCTACGCTAATGCACGCAGCATGGGCAACAAGCAGGAGGAGCTGGAAGCCATCATGCAGCAGGCTAGCTATGTCTTGGTTGCCATCACGGAAACATGGTGGGACCATTTTCATGACTGGAGTGCTGCAATGTCTGGCTATAGGCTCTTCAGAAGGGACAGGCAGCACAGAAGGGGTGGTGGTGTGGCTCTCTATATCAGAGAGTGTTTCGATGCTGTGGAACTTGAGGCTGAAACTGGGAATGATAAGGTTGAGTCCCTGTGTGTTAGGATCAGTGGGAAGGCCAACAAGGCAAGCATCCTGGTGGGGGTCTGTTATAGACAACCAAACTAGGATGAGGATACGGATGAGGAATTCTACAGGCAGATGGCAAAAGTTGTGAAATCGTCAGCTGTTGTTCGTGTGGAGGACTTCAACTTCCCAGACATATCCTGGAAATGCAATACAGCTCATAGGAAGCAGTCTAGGAGGTTTCTGGAGAGCGTGGAAGATAACGTCCTGATGCAGCTTGTTAGTGAGCCTACCAGGGGAAGTGCCCCGCTTAAACTTCTCTTCACAGAGAAGGACTAGTGGGAGATGTGGTGGTTTGAAACTATCTTGGGCAGAGTGACCATGAAATGGTAGAGTTCTCCATTCTTGGAGAAGCCAGGAAGGGGACCAGTAAAACCGCTGTATTGGACTTCCAGAGGGCCGACATTGAACTGTTCAGGACATTGGTTGGTAGAGTCCCTTGGGAGGTGGTTCTGAAGGGCAGAGGAGTCCAGGAAGGCTGGGCGCTCTTCAAGAAGGAAATCTTAATGGCACAGGAGCAGTCTGTCCCCAGTACCCTGAGGTGGTGAAAGGGGATGGGGAGCAGAATGTGGCCCTCACTGAGGAAATGGTTGGTGACCTGCTACAGCACTTGGATGTATGCAAGTCGATGGGGCCAGATGGGATCCACCCGAGGGTACTGAGAGAACTGGAAGAGGAGCTGGCCAAGCTGCTTACCATCATTTATCAACAGTCCTGGCTATCGGGGGAGGTCCCAGTCGATTTGCAGCTAGCAAACGTGACGCCCATCTACAAGAAGGGCCAGAGGGCAGACCTGGGGAACTATAGGCCTGTCAGTTTGACCTCAGTGCCAGGGAAGCTCATGGAGCAGATTATCCTCAGTGTCTTCAGGCGGCACTTACAGGGCAACCAGGTGATCAGGCCCAGTCAGCATGGGTTTATGAAAGGCAGGTCCTGCTTGATGAACCTGATCTCCTTCGATGACAAAGTGATGTGCTTGGTGGATGAGGGAAAGGCTGTGGATGTGGTCTACCTTGACTTCAGCAAGGCTTTTGACACCGTTTCCCACAACATTCTCCTCAAGAAACTGTCTGCTTTTGGCTTGGACTGGCGCACACTTCGTTGGGTTAAAAACCGGCTGGATAGCCAGGCACAAAGAGTCGTAGTGAATGGAGTCAAATCCAGTTGGAGGCTGGTCACTAGTGGCGTTCCCCAGGGCTCAGTACTGGGGCCGGTCCTTTTTAATATCTTTATCGATGATCTGGATAAGGGGATAGAGTGCACCCTCAGGAAGTTCACAGATGACACAGAAGTTCACAGATGACACCTACTCTCTGCTCGAGGGTAGGAATGCTCTGCAGGAGGATCTGGATAGGCTGGACCAATGGCTGAAGTTCAACAAGGCCAAGTGCCGGGTCCTGCACCTGGGGCGCAATAACCCTAAGCAGAGCTACAGGCTGGGAGATGAGTGGTTGGACAGCTGCCAGGCAGACAGGACATGGGAGTATTGGTTGATAGAGGCTGAATATGAGGCAGCAGTGTGCTCAGGTGGCCAAGAAGGCCAACAGCATCCTGGCTTGTATAAGAAGCAGTGTGGCCAGCAGGGGTAGGGAAGTGATTGTCCCCCTGTACTCAGCTCTGGTGAGTCCACACCTCGAGTACTGTGTTCAGTTTTGTGCCCCTCGCTACAAGAAGGACATCGAGGTGCTCGAAAAAGTCCAGAGAGAGGCAACAAAGCTGGTGAGGGGTCTGGAGAACAAGTCCTAGGAGAAGCGGCTGAAGGAGCTGGGATTGCCAGCCTGGAGAAAGGGAGGCTCAGGGGCGACATTATTGCTCTTTATAAGTACATTAAAGGAGACTGTAGAGAGGTGGAGGTTGGTCTATTCTCCCATGTGCCTGGTGACACCCCACAGGATGTCCACTTCACAGGATGAGGGAGAACGGGCTAAAGTTGCGCCAGGGGTGTTTTAGGTTGCATATTAGGAAGAACTTCTTTACTGAGAGGGTTGTAAGTCATTGGAATGGGCTGCCCAGGCAAGTGGTGGAGTCTCCATCCCTGGAGGTCTTTAAAAGTTGTTTAGAGGTAGAGCTTAGTGATGTGGTTTAGTGGAGGACTTGTTAGTGTTAAGTCAGAGGTTGGACTCAATGATCTTGAGGTCTCTTCCAACCTAGACAATTCTGTGATTCTGTGATTCTGTGCCTGGCTCCTCCTTCTTGCCCTTTTTGAAGACTGGCACGATATTGGCTCTCTTCCAGTCCTCAGGTACCTTTCCTGTTCTCCACGACCTTTCAAAGGTGATAGAGAGTGGCCTAGCAATAACATCAGCCAGCTTCTCCAGCACCCGTGGGTGCATTCCATCGGGGCCCATGGGTTTGCGGATGTCAAGTTTTAGCTGATCTCTGACCCAATCTTAGACCAAGGGAAAATCCTCCTTTCTCCAGACTTCCTCTTTTGTCTTCAGGGTCTGAGATTTCTGAGGTCTGATCTTAGCAGTAAAGACTGAAGCAAGGCATTCAGTAAAGGCATTCAGCAACTCTGCCTTCATATCTTTTTTCACCAGGGCAACCGCCCCATTCAGTAGAGGGCAGACATTTTCCCAGTCTTCCTTTTTCTACTGATGTATTTGATGAAGACCTTCTTGTTGTCCTTGACATCCCTTGACAGATTTAATTCCAATTGGGTGTTGGCCTTCCTTGTCACATCCCTGAATACTCTGACAGTGTCCCTATATTCCTCCCAAGTGACTTGTCCCTTTTTCCACATGCTGTAAACTTCCCTCTTCTGATTGAGCTTTGCTAGGAGCTCCCTGCTCAGCCATGAAGGTCTTCTGACCCCCTTGCTTGCCTTCTTGCTCATAGTGATGCACAGATCTACTAATTCCAGTCGCTCATGTTCCTCTTTTAGAGGGAGCCCATATATGTACATGAAAGTTAAAATTCAGGAGGACTTTCTAATTTGAGAAAATTATTTTACCACTGATAACAAGGGCATTTGCTCTTGAAAAATATATGCATTTCCAAATTTTCTGTGCAAGGTCATAAAACAATAGAAACTTAGAATCCAGACAAGGATTTAACTATGGAGGAATTTTGTACCCTTTATGCTGCTAACCATTATACACAGGACTTTCTGGAAGAGTTTAGCTCTATTCTTCTATAACATTAAAATTAAAATGTTAAATTATATAATTTATATAATATAATTTATAATTTAATTTATATAATATAAATTATAATTTTATTATGTTATACTTAAATTATAACATTAAAATTAAATTCCTGGGCAATTAAATAAAATTCAATCTGCACTGAAGAATCAGATGCTAGTAAAATGAAGAATTGCATCATGCTGGGGGTGGCTCTTCATGAATAAAGGTAAAAGCAAACAAATAATAATAATAATAAAAAAAAAAAACCTGCAATCAACTGTCTGGGTGTTGTACTTTCCAGAGGAATTAGAAGCATTATTTTTGTTAGCATACAATGAACATAAAATCATGAAGAGTTAGCAAAGATGCTGTAAATTACAAGGGATTTAATAGTGAGAGATTATAAACCAATGAGATAATAGACCTACCTTAGCGACATATCCACATGCTCAAATACTGTCTACCATATTGATATATTTGGGAATTTGAGGCATTGGTGTAGTTTAACCCCAACAGACAGCAAAGTGACCAACTCACTGTCTCTAGCCAGGTGGGACTGGAGAGAGAATCAGAAAGGTAAAAATAAAGGTAAAAAAAAACAAACAAACAAAAAAAACAACCACTCATGGGTTGAGATAAAGACATTTTACTAGGTAAAATGAAAGTCATACGTGCAAACAAAGAAAAACAAGGAATTCATTTGCTATTTCCCATCATCAGGCAGATGTTCAGCCACTTCCAGAAAAGCAGGGCTCATCATGTGTAACGCTTTCTTGGGAAGACAGATACCGTCACTCTCAATGTCCTTTTCCTCTTTCTTTACCCCAGCTTTTATTGCTGAGCATGATGTCATCTGCTATGGAACATCTCTTTGGTCAGTCTGGGTCAGCTGTTCTGGCTGTGTCCCCTCCCATCTCCCTGTGAACCCCCTGCCTCCTCGCTGGCAGGGCAGTGTTATAAGCAGAAGTGTCCTTGGCTCTGAGTAAGCACTGCTTTGCAGCAACTGAAAACCATTACTGTGTTCTCACCACCATTTTAATCAAAAATCCCAAACACAGCATTTTGTAAGCCTCTACAAAGAAAATTAACTCTATCCCAGCTAGAATCATGACAGGCATAATATTCATAATATTCATAATATAACAAAAACAATTACTTAGCAGGGACTGGGGTGCTTGATTTAATCAATTTTCATAAATGGTTACAATAATATAGTAAAATTAGATATGTTAAAAAAAAAAAGCTATAAAAAAAATCAAACCTTCTGATCCTAACTAAATTAATAAAAATAAAAATAAAAATAATGTTAATTAAACTCTATCAATAAGCCATGGTAATAATGTTTCTCTGATTTCAAAAGCTCTCCAAACTCATTTTAAAAAATTCTATATTTTCTGTGGTTATTTTTTTGTGTCATAGTGTTAAAAAAAAAAAAAAAAAAAAAAAAAAAAAAAGGTTTTAAAAGGAGAGATAGATTGTTATTAGATATTTGGGCTTTTTTTTTTTTTTTTTTTTTTTTTTTTTTTTTCTTTATGAGTTATAGCCCTTAACTATATTTTGTTTCTTCCATTTTATTGATAGAAATCTCTTTTCTGCAGACAGTTCCTTGGCCTCTGCCATATTGATTGCTGCTGTTGAGGGAGAATGAGTCTTCTGATTGCACTTGACTTGAGGGACTGTTAAAGCAGAACAAACCTGGAGATGTTAAGGAGGTCACTGGACAGTCCTTCATAAATATTCAGAAGAAACAAACATTGTGAAAGACACTAATGTTGATAGAAATCACGGATATGCTAAGTAAGAATAAAGTATTTCCCACAGAGAGCTCCTGTAGCGATTATATGGCCTTCTGCTTTAATGAAGTTTCACTTCTGACTAAAGCCAGTTGATATTAACGTTTTTCTTTCAATACCAAGAACTACATTTTATTGTTTAAGAAGAAAAAAATGAAGATGGAAAAAGATGGGAAGAAAGAAACCCGGAATAATAGATTTCTAATTTAGATTATAAGCATTTATAAGAATTTTAGGGAGTGTTTTCACTTATTTTCCATCTAAAGTCTAGAACTATACCTATGATTTTGAGAAACAATGTTTGTTATAAAAATGAGTAAAACATTACTTTCACTGCTACCTAAATGAGAGTAGCTATCTAGGTAGCTTATGAATAAACTTTCCCCTATAGAATGATTTCATAGAGAGAAGAAATGCTGTAGTTTTCCATGGGAATATTTGGTGAAAAGCACAGTTAATACTGGGGACTTTTTATCTTTTTTTTTTTTTTTTAATCAAATTATAAGACTAGGTTAAAAAAAAAAAATCTAAAGGAATAACGTTTTTCTTTCTAAAAGTCTGTGCTTATTTTACTACTAGACAACCTGATGTATTGCTAATACGTATTTTCAATCAAGGGTGTCTTCTTAGCCTTTGTCCACAGTTCTGGCACCAAATAGTGAGAATTTGCTTTGTTTTTTTTTTACTCAAATAGAGAGTCACTTGATGGAACAGATCTATATAGAGGTAGATGGCTAAATTCCTGATTCTTTACCATACTTAATTTGAATATTTGTAATTGTTTCAATGAGACTACTAATCAAGTAATTATAGTAATAAAACAAAAAATGATCAATGATCACATCTTTCCTGAAACAAACAAACAAACAAAAACAACAATGAAAAACTAAATCTGTCTGTTAGAAAGATTTTTTTTAAATACCCATCCATTTAACTATGACTAAACAACACTGAAAACCAGTCATCTTACTTTCACTGGACAATCTTTTTAGAGAAGGTGTTCTGATAAGACATATACTGGAAGTTATATAAAATGAGTAAGAATTTTCCTAGAAGAAGAGGAAAAAAAAAAAAAAAGTAGGATTTGTAGGATTTATGTGTGCACACAGACACATAAACTAACCAGTCTAACAATAACGAATCAGACAAAGAAAAAAGGGTGTTAGATTCTGTCAACCATCAGAAAGCATCTACTCAAGTGTGCAAAGGTGCCATATGTATTGGGATAACATATCGTAGGAGCTATAGATTTCAGGAATGAACTCTCACTTATGTCTGCTTTGTACCCTCTACACAATGTATTTTAAAACCAGCTTGGTTCAAAAGATAGTCAAATTTTGGCTCAGGTGTCATAAACAACAGTTTTACAATAGAGGATTTTTTTTTTTCCTGTGGTTTTATTTATTTAGTTACACTGAGGAGTAGTAAGAAAAGTTCATTTCAGCTACTGTGTCGTAAGATTTTTCCTTATTACTGCAGATAATAGCATTAAAAAAAAAAAAAAATAAAATAAAATAAGTAAAATAAATAAATAGATATATAAATAGATAAACTGTTCACAAGCAGAACTTGAGGGTGATCTAAACTATAGGCATCAAGATGGAAGGGAAGAGAAGCCATGATTCCATTTTATTATCCCACCACAAGAGGATGGAAGAGCTCTGAAAATTACCTTACAATAACTGGAAGAGCAAATACAAAGCAAATTTTCTTCTGCTTTCAGTATTCACCAGGAAATTAGACTAGCTTGTGACTTTTAAGTCTACCTACATGTATATCTGCAAGCTTCAAAACCTTGTGTATCAATGCAGTTGGTTAACTGCAGGTAGGAATTTCCTCAGTTGTCTTAGACATCTAAGAGAATAAGTTGTGTAAATCCAAGATGGTCATGTAGATTTGGCATAGAGAAACAGAGAGTCTGATATAGACCAGATTAAATGCCCTCTAGAAGGGCCTGTTGCTCTCCATTTAATGGAAAACCTTAATTTTTAAATACCTACATGTATGTTAGGTATGATGAATTGTCCACTTGTATGTCCTAATGATTGCCCTGCTGAAAGTCTGTGATGATTTATTCCTATCTGCTAACTACAATATACCATGTGTATTCACATTTATCTCTGTAGTTACATAGTCCTGTAAAGATTTATTCAGTCTCCATATTTTTATATATTTTTCTAATGTTATAGAATATTGGAATAATTATTTTAACTAAGAAATACAGATTCTGAATCTGAATGAAAATAAAAATAAATTAAACCTGTTAAAATGCATTTTGGGAAGGTTTTATTACTTAAGTAAAACTATTTAATGTGCCCAAGGAATAATAAAAAATATTTGATGGATCTTGCCTTGAAAACTAATTGATTTGTCTAGCAAAAAGAAGTGCTATCAGCTCAGGAGCTAATCAGTTTTCTCCAATCACCATGTAGTACCTCTCATGATACAAAAATAGTTCTATTATTATTATTATTATTGGTCATATTTTAGGAGAAGAAAAAACACTCCTGCCTCTTTAACTTGTGATCAGTTTCTCAAGAAAGTTGCAAAGAAGAAAATATTTTCTGTAACTGAGGAAAAAGAATTCTTTTTAAAGCTTAGGTAAATACACCTACACACTGTTTCTAAGTACTTAGTTAGTAACTTTCATCATCTTAGAAAACTAGGGACAATCTTTTTCTTAATTCTAATGTTGGCTTGTTGCTCAGTTGCTAATAAAATATTTCCTGAAATAATGTCTAATTTAATTTGGGTTTAATTCGAAAAGTATTTATATTTATGTTTTTGATACTATATATGAAAATCATTATGGGCATTTTTGAGCCTGCCTCTATGCAGAAGACTGGACCAACCAACCCCTGAAGATTTTTTCAATCACACTTTCGAATGAATCGATTAACAAAATATTTTGCTGTGTATTTTACATAATTTTGTGTGTAGATATGTATGTATACATGTGTATTATGTACAACATGTATGCTACTTGTGTATATTGCATATGAAATAATTATAAAAATAATTCATCTAGTGTTTGACCTTCCTGTAATCAAAATTAAGTTGTCAGAAAATGCCAGTATATAAATGATAAAATAATTTTAAATGAGTTTAAATATTATAGACATCAACGTGTGTGTGGGGAGAGTATTTTGTTAATTTGTGCCCTAACAGTCTACTGATTATTTATTAATAAACCCCTGCATTCCTATACTGTTTGTAAATGTACAGATAACTTTACCTAATTTTCATCTTAACTTGTAATTAATAATCAATGAATACAGAGAAATACAGAGAAAATAAAATAAACTTAAGATGGTCAGTGAAATCTAGACCAGGCCATTATAAACTCTATTTCTGTTAATTAGGCAGCGGGTGTCCTGTGACCTTCTGACATCTGTGCAAATAACATTAGCTACCTCTGTGACTGTCATATCACTACCAACTTAATCCTAAATTGGATATTTGCATTTATTTATTTTTATTTTATTTTATTTTATTTTATTTTGTTTTATTTTATTTTATTTATTTTATTTTATTTTATTTCTGAATAGATGTTCTACGCAGAAGTAAAAATTCAAAGGAATAAAGTGCCTTCATTCTGAAATAGTCTGGAACTTTTTTTTTTTTAACTTGTCTGTGTCTGAAAGTGTCATTAGATTTTTAAAATCTTATGCTGCTGCAACGTCTTGAAGCACCAGCTAATGGTAATGGCTTCATCATGTTAAATATACAAGAAGAAGTTAAGCCTAGTCTCAGTCCTCTGAAAAGGTAGCAATTAAAACACATAAACGTAAGAGAAAATTAAATAATATAAGCAGCAGCAGCTGTGGTTGACTGAAATGATTATGGACATATATAAGCAGCTGATGATAAACAGTATAGATCAAATTAGAATTTGGGGATTTTGTAGGAAATAAAATTTGGAGACTTCATTATGTGCAAAGAACTAATTTTTGTCTGTAACTGTGGGATGTTCACATACATTTATCCTGATTTATTTTTTTTATTATTCAAATGTTAATATTCAAACTTTTAAAAATGTTTCAAAAGACAAAGAATCAATTAAGAGCCACAACTGATTGTCATGGTCATTTAATTTAACCAGTCTAGCACAATGCACACCTGATAAACAGGGCTTTATGGTGTTGATTTCATAACAGCCAGTAGATATTAAAGCAATTGCAAGTATCTCCATTCATCTCTAGCATGAAATAATGCAATTTGGAGATTTCTAAATATATGGACAACTTGTAGTTGAGAAATGCAAGAAAATGCAAGGCAAATATTTTTCCCACCACATTATGAAATTCTTCTGGCTTCATTAAAGCTGCAAATGTTCCTGACCTATTTTTAAAATGTCATTGCCACACATGTACTGCTAAAGTAACAGAATAAATAAATTAATTAATTAATTAATTAATTAATTAATTAATTATTGTGCTCCCTTGGAAGCAGAGTGCATGTAAAAGCTTTTATGTATTTAAAATGCACTTTTTTTTTTCTTTTTTTTTTTTAAGATGATGTTTAATAAGTGCAGACTATGGGAAAGGCAGAATTCTCCTCCACACCCCTTCAAAGTCAAAAGTCAAGAAAAGAAAGGTTTCCTATAGATATGAGCTACAATAGCTTCCAAGAGCACAATGACTTTCTGGATATACAATAGTTCACATTCAACATTGGATGCGATAATTATTTTAATGAGAAAGATAATGGCTAGCCAGGACACTGGAGCTAGTCCCTTACTGTATTAAAGGAATGCATTGTGAGTTTTAAATTTATCATAGGCAGCCCCCCACACAGTGGAGGAAAGAGCTTATGCCCAATGACCCATCAGTTGCCATATGTGGTGTGTAGAGTACAATGGGCACTGCGCATTGTCCCATGAGTCAGGTAAAGAACTTTGAATCAAATCATTCCAACTGAATATTAGTTCTTTAAATTAATGCTATTGTCTAACATAGCTACACAAACTCTACCACACTAGAAAGATTAATTCAGTTGTAGTCCAAAAAAATTGATATAGAAATTCACTGTTTGTCTAAACAGAATTTCATTACATTCACAAATTTAGTGCATGATCTCAAAAATCTATTTGTGATACACCTTAAGTAGTAATTTGTGATTATTCAAAGATAACAGTGCTAAATGTGGTAGCATTTTATTTGTTTTGCAAAGGACTGCAGTAGAAAGAAACAGTGGAGATTCAGAACAAAATCTAGTATTCAGGAAGTTTTTGTTTATTTTTTATTTTTCCTTCTGTGCACTAGTAATCTGGAAAAAAAAAAAAAAAAAACACACTATTTTTTTAAAGGAAAATATCTCAAGTGCGGCAAGATATCTACTGCTCTATGTGTCCAAGTACAACCAGCAGTGAGACTGAAGACGTGTTCCCAGCAGGCACATGTACAAAGAGCATACATGAACACTACTTCACATACATATATGTATACACATACACATACACAGTATCTGATGCCATGGACGCATGGGCCTTCCAACCCATGTCAGAATCCACCTGCTGTACTCATGGAATGAGTACAAGAAAGAATACAAGATTTATAGAGTATAAAAAGCATATAGGAAAAACTGATCAGGTGCAGGGTACATTCAGACAAGCAGACCAACCAAAAAAATATTTAAATGCAACTGGCCCTTTCTAACCTCCTAACACTCTATACCTCCCCAAATCACCTTTTCCTCTCTTAACTATCCCATAATGATCATCACTGACTGTTGGATAAGATCAGGTTCATAGAATCATAGAATCATAAAATTATAGAATCATTCAATGGTTTGGATTGGAAGGGTCTTTACAGATCATGAAGTTCCAATCCCCCTGCCATGGGCAGGGACACCTCCCATCAGACCAGGTTACTCAAAGCCTCATCCAACCTGGCCTTGAACATTTCCAGGGATGGGGCATCCACAGTTTCTCTGAACAACGTGTTCCAGCAGGGAACAGAGGAGTATTATTTGGGTTTCCTCTCCTGACATTGTCTCTCTGAGCAGCTCTGTGGATGTGCAGATGAACTTTATCGCATAAAGTAACACTTTTGAAGTATAGTAGCCAGTGAATCACCGTGTGTCTAAGGCTCTTTCAACCCATATAATGCACTTGAATTTCTTAAAGTTTTTGAAACTCCTCACCAAAGACTCCTGAAGAAACTAAACTGTTTTGGGATGAGAGGAATTATCATATCATGGATTTATATATGACTAGAGGGTAAAATAGGCAGTTGGTTTCAGAAAGGTTACAGATGAGGAAGCATGTGAATAGTAAGGTGATAGAGCTACAAAATATAAACATTTTCTAGAACTAACTTTGCTAAAGCATATACAAGTCAAAAGTGAATTGGCAGTAAAATGACAGGTAATAATCCACATTGGTAAGTGCAATGGAATCACGACTGTGCAAACAAATTGATGGACACAAATAAAGTATTGCTGCACTCGGGAAAGAGATTTTGACACCCGCTGTGAACAGTTATCTGTTACTCCATTAATATGATGGTCAGGCAAACAGAATTGCAGTAACTATGAGAAAAAAAAAATATACATCAAAATTGAAAAAAAACACCATGCTACTGTTTTATGCATGGTACATATTCCTTGTTTAATTCATGATTTTCTTTCTACCCTGCTTTGAGAAGGACATAATGACACACAGAATTTGATGCATCTGTATAGCCAAATAATCTAGACTCCTTCATTATTACAGAATACAGAACTCCTTATTTTTTACATTGCATGCACATTACTTTATTTTGGGCTCTCTTTGTAATGAACCAGCTAGTTCTTTCCAAAGCAAAACCGACTGTGTTTCAGGAAACACTACAAACAGTGTGTCAAAAGCTGTAAAAGGGTTGACTCCCAGAATCTGAAACAGTCCTTCAGCACTATCTGCAAAGGCCTTGCTTGTACCTTCAAATACTTCTCAGGTTTTGCAGGCATGTTTTAGCTCATGACTTACAGACATGGCATGAAAACATCTTTCTGAGCAGCTACATGTCTGCTTCTGACACAGCATAATTAATGAGGTAAGTGTGTGGTTAAGTATGAACCACTGGGTAAATGGGAAGCAGAAATTCGACCTAGTTCAGAAAGACACTGGACAAAATCATAGGGATTAGATCATTGGTGGTTCTGAGTCATTATTGTCTTCAGTTTAGGGAGCCCATAACTAATGACTGCCAAAATCTAAGGAAAAATCACTGAATTGATATTTTCTTTCCCAGACTCTTTCACTAAGCACATGCAGCAAGTCACTTTCATGATCTTGCTTGCATGGACATCTGTTCTGATGCATTGTGTCAGTTATATTTCTATCCTTTAATTCACATGGATTTTCAAGGCAATATTGGAAAAATGGGGGACTTCTGTGATGCTTTTTTTTTTTTTTTGTAATGGAAAATGTGAGTATACAATCAGTGTGGGGGAGAGAGTAAATCCAGCTGGACTGACTACATAAAGTCTATGACAGGAAGGTGGGGGTGAACAATATGCTTTTTCACTTTGTAACTTCTATGATTTGTTTCAACCTTTATCTGCATGTGACACTCCCACAAGTACACTTTCAAGTATGGAAAGAAGTCACACTAGGATAACTTCATGTTACTGCATATTCAGAAAAATCATTATGTGACAATAACCAATAATAGGTTAACCAATAATAGGAGGGGAGGGGAGGGGAGGGGAGGGGAGGGGAGGGGAGGGGAGGGAATGATGTACTTCTGAGTATCCTAGTGGGTCCTTCCTGCATCAACAGGATCGTGCATAAACCCAAGTTTTATATTACTTAAGAGGCTAAATGAATGAAGTGACATTGGGAGAAAAGGAGTCAGTCTAAGTTTATAGACCACTGATTCTTTCTGTCTATTCCAAACAAACTTATTTCCTAAGAGAAACTGAGGTCTTGAATCTGTACAAAAGAATAAAGATAAATCAGGTTTAGCATAGCTGTAAACAGCTGTTAAAATGAATGTCACTGGAGTTCAGCTGAGGCATTTGTAATTTACACAAGAAATCTGTTTTTCTCTCTTTGCTTTCACATGAAAAGAATGTCCCTTTTCCATACAGAGATTGCTGCTGTTTTATTTTTGCTTGTGTTTACTACAGTGCAAAAATGTACATAGTTGCATGCTTTCGCACAAATGCTTGCCTTTGTTCTTGCTTTTTTTGTTGCTCAGTTAATATCAAACAAAGGTCAATCTGACAAAATATATGGTTGGTGTTTGTGTTTGGAAAAACATAATGAAAAACTTGTAGTAACAGGAGTCCCATGTGCCAAAGAAAATGTTAAAAAGCTTCTCCTTAGTGACAAAGTGAGCTTCATTTGTACTGCATAAGTATGCTACTACAGAAGCAGTCCTGGACTTCCATGGGACTACTATGAATATGTTTATAATATGATTAGGCAGGCAAAGCGCTCTTAAAGTGCTGCATCACTAGTCTTGTGACTGTTATACTGCTGTAGTGGGACCTCTTAGAATTCTAGTGAGCTGAAATAACACTACTTATAAGTGTACTTATATTTTACTGAAAATGAAAATCTTGCTGGTGATGGCATGATGCTTGAAGAATATGAGTATTACAAATAGTGACAAAATTTTACTTGCTTTAGTTCTGTGACTCATATGGTCGCATTACTTTGCAATTTTTGAATCCCATGGAATTCAACGGTAAATCCCTGTTCACAGAATAATAAATAAATAAATAAATAAAAATTTTACTGATCAAACAGATTCATTTAATGCACATTTGTGAACCACTAATATGGTATTCTCCTGAGGGATTGTGGAAATATTGCTGTGGGACTACCAGCCATGGTGCTGTACCACCACTGTTAGAATTTCTGGAGACTTCTGGATTTGCATTTTCTTTGTAGTTTCATTAACGTAATTGGAAAACAGACTTAATTAGTGTTTTGGCACTTTTTTTTTTTTTTTTAATTCGTAAAGAGACTTTTTTTCAATGGAATAAGATGACCTGATGGTCCTGAAAAATCAAAAATATCTTTGCTGCTACAAAATATGTAAGGGTATACATATACCCTTACATGCTGCTACTTATATGTAAGGGTAATATCAAATCAAGTTTGCTGATCCGTATTATGTGTTTAGGTTTTTTGTTTGTTTGTTTGTTTGTTTGTTGTTGTGTGTTTTTTTTTTTTTTTTTTTTTTTTTTCTGTTTGCTCATTTTCTGTGGCAGATCTTACTCTAGGTTCCTAAATGTGTGGATATCTGTCTTTCAAGATGTATACTGGGCTTCATTCTACATTGACCACTAAACAAGATCTCTTGGAAAGGCACACTTTTTAAGCTCTCTCAAATGAAGTACATAAAACCATTACTGCTCTAATTGAAATGCCTACTAATTCTAAGGGTAAGATGACAGTAGATATTTTAAGCTTTTTCTCTCCTGAGCATCCTATCTTTAATATTATCCCTTGTCGCAGATTCAAGGAGGTTTGTAGCCCATACAAGTATACTTTCCTAACAGAATACTGCTAAAGGAATAATCTTGAAAATGCTGTTTTACTCCATCAAAACCTTTATCCCTATTTCAGTTTATGATTGTTGTATTCTTGTTTTTCTTTTGAGTTTATTTTTTCTCTTCTGACCATCGTATTAAAATGTATTTTCTGTGATGTACTGCACAACTTGAACACACACATGGACAGAATCCATCCAAGGGTACTTAAGGAGATGGTGGAAGTGATCAGCAACCCACTTTCAATAATTTATCAACAGTCTTGTCTACCCTGGCTACCTACTGAGGTCCCAGTTGACTGAAGGTTAGCCAATCTACAAAAAAAGCAGGAAAGAGGATCCAGGGAATTACAGGCCTGTGAGTCCAACTTCAGTGCTGGGGAAGGTCTTGGAGTAGATCACCCTGAGTGCCATCACATGGCATGTGCAGGATAACAAGCTGATCAGGCCCAGTCAGCATGGGTTTGTGAAAGGCAAGTCCTGCCTTACCAACTTCATCTCCTTCTATGACAAGATGACCCACTTAGTAGATGAGGGAAAGGCTGTGGGTGTTCTGTGGGTGTTGTTTACCTAACTTTAGCAAGGCATTTGATACTGTTTCCCACAGCATTTGCCTGGAGAAACTGGCTGCACATGACTTGGATGGATGTACTGCTTATTGGGTAAAAAAATTAGCTGGATGCTTAGGCTCAAAAGGTCATTGTGAATTGAGCTAAATCCAGTTAGCAGCAGGTAACAAGTGGTGTTTCCTGGGGCTCCATATTGGGGCTGGTTTTGTTGATAACTTTTTCAATGATCTTTGTGAGGAGATCAAGTGTACCCTTAGTAAGTTAAAATCATAGAATATTCAGAGTTGGAGGGGACACACTAGGATCATCAAGTCCAGTTTGTACCCTGGTAAAAAAAAGATAGGGTTCTCCTGGAAAGTGTCCAGCGGAGGGCCACAAAGATGATATAGGGCCTGGAGCATCTTCCCTATGAGGAAAGGCTGAGAGACCTGGGTCTGTTCAGCCTTGAGAAAAGAAGACTAAGAGGGGATCTTATGAATGTTTACAAATATCTGAAGTGTGTGAGACAGAGGGACTTGGCCAATCTCTTTTCAGTGGTTTGTGGGGACAGGACAAGGGGCAATGGCAACAAAATGGAGCACAGGATGTTCCGCACCAACACGCGAAAGAACTTCTTCATGGTAAGGGTGATGGAGCACTGGAACAAGCTGCCCAGTGAGGCCGTGGAGTCTCTTTCTCTAGAGATATTCAAGGTCCATCTGGATGCCTACCTGTGCAACCTGCTCTAGGAAACCTGCTTTGGCAGGGGGGTTGGACCCGATGATCTCTTGAGGTCCCTTCCAACTCCTACAATTGATTCTTGTGAAATCCAACTCCTGGCTCCACAAAGGTATAACCAAAATTTCAGACCATATCAGTGAGAGCATAGTCCAAACACTTTTTAAACTTCAGCAAGCTTGATGTTGTGACTATGTTCCTGGGGAGCCTGTTCCAGTGCACAAAGATGCTCCCGATGAAGAAACTTTTACTGATATCCAACCCGAATCTCCCCTGTTTCTGGTCAACAGAGAGAAGAGATTGGTGTCTGCCCCTCTGCTCCCCCTCATGAAGAAGCTGTAGACCATGTAGAGGTCTCCCCTCAGTCCCCTCTTTACCAGGCTGAAAAAAACAAGTGACCTCAGCTGCTCCCCATACGTCTTCCCCTCTAGACCCTTCACGATCTTTGTAGCCCTTCTCTGGACACTCTCCAACAGTTTCATGTCCTTTTGTACTGTGGTGCCCAGAACTGCACACAGTACTCAAAGTGAGTCTGGACCAGCACAGAGTAGAGTGGGACAGTCACTTCCCTCGACCAACTAGCAATGCTATGCTTGATATACCCCAGGATACGGTTGGCCCTCCTGGCTGCTAGGGCACACTGCTGGCTCATATTCAACTTTCTATCAACCAAAACCCCCAGATCCCTCTCTGCAGGGCTGCTCTCCAGCGTCTTTTCCCCCAGTCTGTACATATAGGAGACCTATGTTTTCTCTGGTGGTGCTTTTACTGTTCACATATTTTAAAGAGCCCTTTTTAATGTCTCCCACAGACCTGGCCAGCTTCAACTGTAATTGGCCTTTGGCTGCACAAATGTTCTTCCTACAAAGGCAAACAGCATCCCTGTAGTCCTTCCACATTGTCTGACCCTTCTTCCAGCAGCCATCCACTTTCTTTTTGTGTCTAAGCTCCAGAAGAAGATCCCTGGTCAGCCAAGTGGACCTTCTGCCCCATCTGCTTGACTTCTGATATTCTGAAATTGCCTGATCCTTTTCTTTTAAGAGGCAGTGCTTAAAGACTGAACAGCACTGATGGATGCTGATGCCTTCAAAAGCAGTTTCCCAGGGGACCTCACTAACTAGTTCCCTGAGCAGCCTGTAATCTGTTCTCTCCATATCCAGGGTTGAAGTTTTGGTTGCACTTTTCCTCCTGTCTCCAAAAATTTTAATCTCAACTTCTTCATGGTTACTATGACCAAGACAGCTGCCAATTGCTGTGTCACCTGTTCTCAAGCAACAGGTCTAGGAAGGCACCTTTCCTATTTGGCTCCCTTATTACCTGCACCAAGATGTTATCATTGAGGTTCTTTAAGAACTTCCTGGACCTGATTATGTCAGCTGTGTGATATTCCCAGTTAACATCTGGCAAGTTGAAGTCCCCCATAAGCACAAGGGCAATTGATCTTGAGGTATCTCTTAGTTCCTCAAAGAATAAGTCATTGGTGTCATTATCCTGGCCAGGTTATTTGTAATAGACTTCCATGGTGACAGCCCCTTTATTTGTTTGTCCCTTAATCCTTACCCAGAGGTAGATTCACAGATGTTACCAAGTTGGGTGGGAGTGTTGTTCTATCTGAGGTTAGAAAGTCTATGCAGAGGGATATTTATAGAATAGATAGACTGTATCCAATTGTATGACAACCAACAAACCTAAATGTCAGGTGCTACTCTTCTTGGATCATTACAACCTGATAAGGCAGTACAGACTCAGGGAAGAGTAGCTGGAAAATTTCCTGGCAAAAAAGGACGTTGAAGTGCTGGTGGACAACCAGCTAAACATGAGCCAGCAGTGTGCCCAGGTGGCCAAGAAGGCCAATGGCAAAGTACAAAGTACGTTACTCCTGTACAAAGGAGTAATTGACAAGGAGTAATGGCCACAAGAGCACAGGAAGTTCTGCAACAACAGGTGAAAGAACTTCACAGTGAGGGTGATGGAGCACTGGAACAGGCTGCCTAGGGAGGTTGTGGAGTCTCCTTCTCTGGAGGTATTTAAGGCCTGTCTGGATGCCTACCTAGAGCAGCCTGCTCTAGGGAACCTGCTTTGGCAGAGGGGGTGGACCTAATAATCTTTCGAGGTCCCTTCAAACCCCCTCATTTCTGTGATTCTGTGATCCTAGTCTACATCAGAAATAACGTAGCCAGCAAGACCAGGGAAGTGATTGTCACCATGTACACAGCATTAGTGAGAAATAAAAATAAAAATAAAATAAAAATAAAAGATACCATCAATTTCTAAATGTTTCTCTTCATCTATCAAATCCTGATATAATAGACTGAAGAATTAAATGGTCACACAAAAAGCCTAATACTCAGGAAAAAGTTGTTTTGAATATGGTACTGAAGACTGAGTGCCAAGTCCTCAGCAGGAATAAGCTGCTGTATCTTCATGGAAATGAACCACAGTTACTACACAGAATGCGGACTGTGGGAAGTGGGCTGGCTAAGCAACGATAATCTGAGATGTCTTCTGTAAATGTTAGAGGGCAGCATGCTAATCAGAAGTTACTAAAACAGTTCTTTGAAATGTTGCCACTGGATAGAATCTTTCTAAGCAATTGAGTAATCCTGACAGTACTAATGATACCAATTTATCACTGAGCTTCCATTTGTGTGTTTTGTAGTTTTCAATCTGTTACGGGAAAATGGTGGTATCTGGTTAAATGCCTTTTTTTTTTTTTTTTCCTTTATTTTCAATGAACATTTTAAGTACATAATTTTACTTCATTTGTGCCAGAAAATTGCCCAAACACCTTCATTAGAAATAAAACAAATCTGTTCAATACTGTCTGAACAGCAGGCAGTATATGCTTTATTGAACAGAAAAGCTTTAACAAACCTTATCCTGTACACGTCTGTACTATCAAAGTCTGTTTATGTACTCACAACTTTAGGGAAAATATGGGTGCTGCTACATAATGAGCTGTGTTTTTCTACCCTTCTTTTTTATCCAGGTGGCTGATTATATGGTATGGGATATTTTTGCAGGTGGTATAGAAAATCATATATACCAGCTGCTGCACCCACTGAGCAACACTTTGCTAAATGACACAGCACCAATCACGTATAACAGCATCTAATGATTCTAGAGTGGTACCTTCACTAGGTGTGTCTTTTATTCATTGAGAAAGAGCCTTTTAAAAAAAATTTTACCTGCCTCTTTTTCTTGCGTGGTATGTTAGGTAAAGGGAAAACAAATATTTAAGACTATTATAACTGGTTAAAAAAATGCAAGATAGTACAGCAAAGATGAACCATATACTAGATGACTTGTCAAGTTGCCTCTAACACTTGGCACTTGCTGCTGCTTATTCACTTGCTGCTGGCACTGGAGGTGTTTGATGTACTAGATAGTGGGTCCCTAATATAAGCACTTGACTATGTAGAAACAATATTGACATACTGTATAAAGAACTGGATGAAACTTGTATGAAAGGTGATAACAAAAAACATTTCAGTCATTTCATATACATCTGAAAATATAATACTGCTTGACATTAGTATTAGTAATGTAGCTGAAGCTCCTGATTATTACTGAGCAGCGTTGGATTTAGTCTACTGAGCAATAATCCTATGCTGACTTTTCCTATGATTATGATTCCTCTGAAGAAAGCAGAAGCATAAAAATACTCCTCAGTACCTTATAGGAGGACATACAAAGTATATGTTTTTATTTGTGCAATTAACAGTCATGTTGATCACTTGCTTATTTCAGTTAATAGCGGACAAGCTGTCTGCTTCTTATATCTCTTGTAATTAATGAAAATAGACATTAACTGTTGCCAGAATAATATAACTGTTTCTTCACCACCTGTACTTCCTATTCCCAAGAAGGGGATATGTTAGCAAATAGACAAGTTTGGTCCTGAACTGACCAGTATATTAAGAACTTTTCACATCTAAATGGCAAAGATTTGTAGTGGAAACACTACCATTGCTTATGTAACTTTGGTAGAGAACTTAATATTTTGGAAAAAGAAAAAAAAAAAAAAAAAAAAAGATTGAAAAATTGCCCACAGTTGGATCCCTGTGATGGTTTTACAGACCCAACACAATCCCCTGAAATATCTTGTTTTCTAGATAATGTGTACTGTCTGGACTCATAAGAAAAGAACACAGGTGTTTCTTTCTCATCAAATGTGGTTATAACACAACTCAAAGATAAAACAGGTTTTCTGTGAAAAACATTTAAAAAGAGGGAAATTGCACACTTGTGGAACAACTCCAAAGTAGTAGTTAAAGTACTATGCTCCAAGTACTCTCAATCCATCTAAAATGTGGACTCTTTTACTCGGTTAGAAGTTGTCAAGTTACTGAGGAAGATTTAAACTACCACATGCAGTATTACTTCCTGCTGTGGCTGATGAAGGAGATACAAAGTAACTTTAGTGACATTATTATTTTCTTTCTTGTAATAATGTGTCCCCTTCTGGGGGAAAAGAATGTCTCTCCTGTACTTTACTGTTGTCAAATGATATGTATGATTAAGCAATACTGTCTGTGGATAATTCTTCTGAAAGAAGTAATCAGACCTGCTTCACTTCTGACATTGCACTGGACCGGGTGTATGTAATGGATGCCAGCTGATGTTGGCAAGAATGGAAAGAGATAAAATAGATGGACTATGTGATATACACGTCTTTATATCTCTAAGTTATATAAAATGGAGGATAAATGACTTTGTTAAATTACTTCGCTTTAAAAGTAGATAGAAGAGAAATATGGAAATGAAGCAGCATATATAAACATACATTAGTTTAAATGAATCTAAGTGGTAAAAGATGTTTGAACTTTTCCTGATTCTGGTTGCCCTTTATTGTGTTTAGCTATCCAAGATTTTTTTGTTTCTTGTTGCCACTAACAGTCCTTTCCAGAGCATGTTGACAGCTTTGAGCTGACAGAGAATCATTATAATCAGTGTAGAAGATATAAAGTCACAATGAGAAAGGAATTCATGTTTACAGTAGTGGGGACCACACACTGTGATAGTTTGCATTAGAAACTCAGCAGGAAGAGTGTGAAAAGCTTTAGCATTATAGTAGGTATGGGGGCTTTTTGGTATGAATAGGTCGTATGTGTTCAAGTACCTGTCTAACATGTAACAATCACAAAATATTATCATATTCAGCAGGGTCGTTATTGCTGCCACATTTAATATGTAGCCTCTTAATATTCCCCCTGATCTCAAAATAAGAAGATACAATCTCAAATAATGGATTCTTCCTAGACATGCCAGTAGTGCATTTCAGCATACACTGCCACAAAAAAAGGAGCTTGAAGCAGACACATGAGTAAATCAAAACAATGTAGAATAGGTATTATGTCAGAGCAAGGCTGTTCCTTCAGATAATAAAATAAAATAAAATAAAATAAAATAAAATAAAATAAAATAAAATAAAATAAAATAAAATAAAATAAAATAAAATAAAATAAGAAAGAAACAAAAAACTTTAAGCCAAAATATAGAAACAAATATCTGAAACAAAAAGAACAACCAAAATTTCACCTCTATTCTCTTATATTTTTAATGTCATAATGAGCAAAAGCTTATAACAGCTCAAGATGGGTTCACAAATACAGAAAGCATTCTCTGGGGTTATCACACATAGAGCAAAAATTCAAATCTGTGATAAGTCTCTGAATTTCTTTTTATTTTTTTACTTTGAATTTATGATATGAACTATAGGCAATTTGAAATTGCAAATAATCTCTAGGAGACAGAAATGATGCAGCAGAAGTTTGACTCCAAGGGCCTTGCTATGGTAGCCAAAACAACATTTTATTCTTGTTATTACACACAACACCACACTGGAGGAAAGTTATGGTTATGCAGAAAGGCACTTAAAAGTTGAGAGTTGCCAGAAGTACTTTTAATTTTCCCCAATGGAATGAAGGAATTTTTGTTTTACAGATGAGGAACTGTAACAGACAAAGATTTAAGGCCAAAGTATTTGTTTATTTTGACTGCCAAAATGGTGAAACCATGAACCTCATTGTCAGAGAAATGAGGATTTAAAGGTGTAGATGAAATCTACTCTAGGTTAGACATTTAAAAGGCTTGAAATCAGACATATTAAGGTAGTAGAGGTGAATCCCGGAATAACAGAATCACAGAATCCCATCCTAAAAGTTCAAAGAACATCTCCTTTTGACTTGGAACTCAGTAAACATTTTGGAAAACAAAACTGCCACAAAGAAAATGAAGAATGATCCACATTAGTAAACAACTGTGAATGAATATCTGCCCATAGCATGACAGACAGATTACTCACTACATGAGTAATCAACTATTTTAACCACAGAAACATTGCTGTGCTTTCTCCCTTGCCACAGTTGATCTGAGTTATCATCACAGTGATATCTGGGTATCTGACGTTCTTTAAGAAAAAATCACTAAGGGAGTACAGAGAGCATTATCAAATGCATTTGCTCCATTAGCAAATCCCTACCTAAACCCCTACCTAAATCCCTACCTAAAGTAAATTTATATACCTGCAATTATACACACACACACACATACACAGACAAAGAATTTCCACACACTGATCTCCCATGACACTTATTTCTTTGATTTTTCCTAGTGTCTGGTTTGGAAAATTGGAACCCTATTTCTCCAAAACGAGTCTGTTGCAGGAAAACCTAGCTCCAAGCACACTAGATGGAAGTTAGTAAGTGCTATTTGTTTTTAGACTGAAGGATAGGTCACAGTTCCCTTTCATTTAGCATTTGAAACATATTGATATAAACCCCTAAGTGCCTACTTTTCTGTTTTCATCATCTATGTCCTGACAAACCTGAATGATCAACTTCATTATTACATTTTAGCATTTTTCACAAACTTGTGCCAAATATGAATGATGGATATATTCACTGTCATGATATTACCTCCCCCAAAAAAAATTTTAGGACCAGGTCATTCCCAAGTCTTTTTTTTTTTTCCCTTTGACACATTTTTTTTTTGCCCTCTAAGGTAAATGTGCTATTCACTTCAGAAACAGAGAACTTAGACACAAGCTGCTAGTAAATAAAACAAAGTAAATGCATGTTTTGGTACTGAAACTCCACCATTCCTGCTGTTTAGGCAAAACGTAACAAATAACAATTGAAAGAGCAGTACTTTTTCTGCTGAATGGTAGGGAGGACCTATTGCATGTAAGTAGTGGCACAGATAAGACTGAGTCTTTAACTGAAAGAAACAATTCTTTAACAATTCCTCTCTCAAGTTTCTTCCTTTTTTCCTTGTTGGTAGAAGCTGTAGCAGACTTCCATACATTATTATATCATCTCATTTGTCTGTCATCCTGAAGGATTCATTACAGGTGTTAAATGCATGGTTTTTGTTCTTGTTATACTCTAATGTTGGTTCTATCTAACTAAATTTCGTTCTTATATGACCATGTGTGTTCTGTGTTTACATCTTTGTGGTGTTAGGTATTGTCTTGTGGTTTTATTTCCAAGGCTGTTCCTACCCTCTTGACCTTTTTTACTCTTGGGGGATTGCTGTTACGCAACACAATTCAACAAAGCATATGAGGTAAGAACCTGACTGATAAACTGAAACAACAAATTGAATGTTCTCATCTTTTCCTGGAGGCTTTTCAAATCTGTCAAGGTTGAAGAGCTCTTGTCAAATTAGAGGGCTGGGCAATCACCAATTTCATGAAGTTTAACAAGAATAAGTGTAAGATGCTGCAGCTGGGATGGGGCAACCCTGACTAAATGTACAGACTGGGGGATGAGAAGCTGGAGAGCAGCCCCACTGAAAGGGATGTGGGGGTTCTGGTCAATGGCAAGCTGAATATGAATCTACAGTGTGTCCTCAAAGCCAAAAGGGCCAACCTTTTCCTGGAGTGCATTAGGTACAATATAGCTAGCTAGTCAACCAAAATGATTGTCGAGTTCTACCCTGCACTAGTGTAGCCTCTCCTTGAGTAGTTTGTGCAGTTTTGAGCACCACAGTATAAGATCTAATATAAGATCTATAAGAGAGAGCCCAAAGGAGGTCTATGAAGGGTCTAGAGGGCAAGGTGTGTGGGGAGTGGCTGAAGTCACTTGGTTTGTTCAGCCTGGAGAAGAGGATAGCTTCCTCACAAGAGGAAGCAGAGGGACAGGTGCTGATCTCTTCTCTCTGGTGACCAGTAATAAGACCCAAAGGTACATCATGAAGATGTATCAGAGGAGGTTCAGATTGGATATTAGGAAAGGGTTCTTCACCAAGAGAATAGTCAGTCATTAGAACAGGCTCCCTAGGGAAGCAGTGACAACACCAAGACTGTTGGAGTTCAAGAAATATTTCAACAACACTTTAACACTTCAACAACTTAATGTTTCAATTATTTAATTAATATGGTTCAATTTTTGGGTGGTCCTGTGTGGAGCCAGGAGTTGGACTCAACAATCCTTGTGTGTCCCTTCTAACTCAGGATATTATATGATGCCGTGAAAATGAATTTATCAATGTGCTATACCAAGAAGAGGCATTTTCACTTCTTTTCCCAAGACAGGAAATCTATGCAGCAAAGAGATGAAGGATTACAAGAAGAGGAGCAAAGATAGGAGCAAAGTCCACACTGTTGACTTCTGTTATTGTTGTAGTGGTTTTGTTTGTTTGCTTGTTTGTTTGCTTGTGTTCCTTTATAATCTATAGCACCTACATGGGAAGAAGAAAGCCTTAGTTATTGTTCCCAAGACTACATTTTCCCTGCCACCTGTTTAACGCAAGTTAGATACCTAAAATCTACATAACTCCTTTAAAGAATCTCAGTATTTGTCAAAGATCCTAGTGTGATGGGCTAGCAGAGGAGAATTTGGTAATGCCCTGTACAACTGTAATTTGTTAACCATCAGACCATGCTGGCTGTATAATACTATTGAGATGAAATTGAACTCACTTTATTAAGTAGAAATATTTCATTAATTGTGTTAAAACAAGATCCAGTATAAAATTTATGCCACATCCAGAGTTACATTATTGTACAAAATTAAAATATTTCTTTTCCTCAAAACAGTTCTGCATGAGATCTCATTGTTACATGCCTAATACAGTATTCTATGTATTCAATTTCAGAACTAGCAAGTAACAATACAAAAGCCTAAATTCTCTAGATAATTAAACAAATTAAACATTCTATAACTCCTAACTGATTGCATAACAACATAAATTAGGTTTCTATAAACATTCCATGTGTTACATTCAACTGTGCCAGCTACCCTAATTGCCTGGGCTGATAGGATTGTAACTTGGAGAAAGTAAGGTGTTATTTTGCATTAATCCATAGCTCTTAACTTTTTTTTTTTTTTTTGCTTTTTTTTTTTTTTTTGCTTTTTCTTCTAAATTACATCAAAGGAGGATGATCAGAGCAACCGAAACACCTCTATCCTCATTAATATCAAAATTTTGAAGAGAAAATGCATATTCATTGAAATGAACATTTGATATGTGAAAGCTGGTTTATTTCACATGAAAAACTAAACTGTATTTTAAGAATCTGTGTACAATGTAAACATGTAAAATACATAGCTGGGCATAATAATAATAATAATAATAATAATAATAATAATAATAATAATAATAATAATAATAATAATAATAATAATAAAGTGTTCTTTAAAGAAGAATATTGTCAGCAATACTGCTTTCTTCTGGTACATTAGTAGTCCTGACTATGACAGAAGAACACTAATGTCAAGGAAATCTCATTAAAAATCCTTTCCTTTAGTAGATAATGGACTGTGTGGCTCAACTGTGCTGCTGTTGGTTTTCTGATCTGTCCTTTCCAATTTTAGTCACTGAATAAGGTTTGCTTATTAGCAAAATCTTCTGGCAAGAGTATGTAGAACTGTATTAAACATCTGATGTTTAGAAAATGTATCTGATTGCACTTCTGATGCTTTTTTTTTTTTTTTTTTTTTTTTTTAATCAGGGTTAAATCCAGACTACTTATATATGAATGAATAGCTGTGAAGTTATTTACAAAAAAGCATGTGGCTTTTGCCAATTATGTTATGGTGGGTATTGTTTTCTGTGAGACTGAAGATCTAACAGCAAGATAAAAAATAGACTGATTTATAAAATTACTAAGAGTGAAAAATACATGGATTTTATTAAGGAAAGATGCCATCTGAGTCATATATTTTATTTAACTTCATATAACTATAGCCAGTTGAAGAAGACAATTTAAAAATAGGAAGTATTGAGTGAGTTGGGAGTCTCTGGAGTTGCAAGTCCAAGTTTTATCCATCTGTTGAACTCCCATAACACAAACACCAAAGAGAAAGTATTTTAAAGTACCTTTTGCTAGAACCCACAGTAACGTTATTGTTAAATGTGATCAATGGTTTAAATGAAAATGCAGGGTAAGGTTTATGGAAGAGGTAATTAAACTAGACAATGTATTTGGCAAGAAGTAGACAAATAAACAAACAAACAAAAAAAAATAAAGACTGGATTTCAGATACACAGAAGACTTAATTTTCCAACTAGGTCATTGATCTAATGGAAGATGTTGTTCTTTCCTATGAAATTTCCTCATTTATAATGGATTTTCTTCTGGGAAAATGCATACAATTGCTCAAAGGAAGTTTGTTTCATAGAATCATAGAACAGCTTGGGTTCGAAGGCACCTTAAAAATCACCTAGTTCCAATCCCCCCACCATGGACAGGGATACCACCCACTAGATCAGGTTGTCCAAGGCCCCATCCAACCTGTCCTTAAACATCTCCAGGAATGGAGGCATCCACAGTTCTGATCAACCTATTCCTTTGTGTCACCACCTTATGAGTGAAGAATTCCCTCCTAATCTCTAATCTAAATCTCTCCTCTTTTAATTGAAAACCATTCCCCTTGTCCTATCATTATCTCACCGACCAAAAACATAAAGTTGCTCTCTCAGCTTTTCTTCATAGGAGAGGTATTTTAGCCCTCTGATCATCTTCGTGGTTCTCCTCTGGACCCACTTTAATAGATCAACACCCTTCTTGTGCTGTTAGCCCCAGACGTGGATTCAGCATTCCAAGTTGGACCGTACAAGGGCAGGGGACAATCCCTTGGTCTCTTAGACACTCCTCTGTTGATGCAGCCAGGATGCAGTTGACTTCCTGGGCTACAAGTGCACACTGCTGACTCATGTCAAGCTTTTGGCCACCAAAACCACCAAGTCCTTTTCTGCAGGGCTGCTCTCATGCCATGTGCAACTGAAGTAGAGAACTCAATATCAAAGGAAGTTTTAGAGGCCTAAATGACTTCAAAAGGAACCTGACAAGATCATGGAAGGTAGGTCCAAATGGGACTGTTAAATATACATGTACCACACCAAATTTCATACTCATGTTTGAGAATTTTCACAGCTCCATTCATGGAAGCTTGGAGAACAAACCTGTAAAGGATGACAGTAGTTGTCTTACTCCTGTACAACCTGGGAGAAAATCCTGAGTCAGACTCTCCTTTTGCAGTTTTCTTACCATCAGGACCACTTAGGCATGTACATTTAAGCATTCGATGTAGGTTAACTGAAGGCAGTGGTTTGAGCCCTAAAGTTTCACATTGCTAAATTTACATTGCAAGTTCTCAAAGTGAACAACTGCATTACATGAATTGAATATTCAGAATGAACTGAATATTCAGAAAGCAAGATAAGCACAGACATTCCCCAGATCACAGTTATCATCTACCCAGTTTAAAATATTATGCACACACATACTAACACAATCTTTTTTATATATGAACAAAAATATTACAGATATCTATGGAATAGGTTAGATGTAGAAAACACTGTTCCCTGAGATACATATTAATTTTAAAATTAGACAGTTACTGAAAAAAAAATAAGAATTAACAGGACAAGAATTAGCAACAATTCTTTATTAGAAAGGTATATTAACTTCTGAGCTATGGATAGTTTCCATTTGTTTTCTGTTATCTCCCTCTTCTTCTCTTGCTTTCTGGCTGCACAACACTAGTTTCTGCTGGTAGGAGCTGTGAATCCACCATTTCCATTTCACAGTTGTTGTACAAAAGGTAGATGCTACTACATTATCTTCTTGTTTTTTGATACAGAAAAGAAAAAAAAAAAAAATCTGGTTATACATGTACCTTTACTTGAGAACAAGACATGGATCAACAAAAGGAAGAAACAGCTCTGAAGACATGTTTATGTAGTCATTGTAGTAAGTCCCTAAATATTCCCTTTGAGGCTTACCATCTGAACCATGAACCTAATAAAATGCAACATAGTATAATTTGGTGTTTCTCTGAAAGTTAAGCATAGCACTTCAGGTAATGTTCAGGATCAGAAACAAAATCTGATGTTCTTGCTTCAGGGAAAAAGGACTGTGTGTAACAGGTTGAAGCAGGTGGAAGACTCCCATCTGAGTGGAAGTTGCTTTTTACTTAGCTAACAACTCCCAGATAAAGCAATAAAGCACTAAATTTGGTTGGATGGAATTGCCAGTTTATTTCCAAGGAAATGTGAAAATTTTGGATGTGGGATTTACTATCTTTTATTTTTTTTTTCCTTTTCCTTTTCCCTTTCCCTTTCCCTTTCCCTTTCCCTTTCCCTTTCCCTTTCCCTTTCCCTTTCCCTTTCCCTTTCCCTTTCCCTTTCCCTTTCCCTTTCCCTTTCCCTTTCCCTTTCCCTTTCCCTTTCCCTTTCCCTTTCCCTTTCCCTTTCCTTTTCTCTTCTTTTACTTTTTCTTCTGTTGTTTTGGTTTGAACTAACTAGAATTGCTCACTAAGCCTTTCCATACTGAAAGTAATTTAAGAAACTGTTCTTTGATGTCTTTCAGCTATTAGATTCCAACTCCCAGCTTAGACTCTATAACTGACTATGTGTAGACAGGCTTAGTTTATGTTAACATATCAAACATGGACATAAATTTGATGTGTTAGCAGGTCTGTTCTGATTAAGCTTAGGATCAAGAAATTAATTGCATCACTATACAAGTACAACCTTTATCAGATTGCTAACCTACAGAGAAGGGCAGGAAGTCAAACGTCTCTTGTATACATGATTTACATGATTTTATATTGTTTAGTCTTATAGACTACATTCATTCAGATTCAAAAAACACATTTCTTTCCAGTGATTCCATAGAGAATCCCTCACTTTATAAAATTGGAATACACTTATGGAGCTGGCACTTTCTTTTAAGTAATGGAACTGAAAATTGAAATTCTCTCTGGAAACAACCAGTCTGTATCTTGTCCTATATGGCTGTTCTCGCAGTTGAAATTAGAAGTCTTTTTATGTACAAAATCCTAATACATTTTGTATAGATGGAACAGGAACAGAACTTCTGCTAATAGTTTCATTTCTTCTGAGTAGCTAATAATGTACAGTGGGGAGATGCTCCCATTCAACAGCGGGGTAAGACTGCTGGAGAAGACTATGGGAAATTCTTGACAAGAACAGAGGAAATGTACTCAAGCCATAGTAGTAGAAAGAAAAAAAGAATTCCAAAGTAAAGAGAGGAGACAGTATTTCACCCAGTACCCTGAGCTGGTGGAAGGGGATGGGGAGCAGAATGTGGCCATCGTAATCCACGAGAAAATGGTTGGTGACCTGCGACAGCACTTGGATGTATGCAAGTTGATGGGGCCAGATGGGATCTACCCAAGGGTAAGAAAAATATAAAGAATCACAGAATCACAGAATCACAGAATTTCTAGGTTGGAAGAGACCTCAAGATCATCGAGTCCAACCTCTCACCTAACGCTAGCAGTGCCCACTAAACCATATCCCTAAGCTCTACATCTAAACGTCTTTTGAAGACCTCCAGGGATGGTGACTCCACCACTTCCCTGGGCAGCCTGTTCCAATGCCTAATAACCCTCTCAGTAAATAAGTTCTTCCTAACATCTAACCTAAACCTCCCCTGGCACAACTTTAGCCCATTCCCCCTCGTCCTGTCACCAGGCATGTGGGAGAACAGACCAACCCCCACCTCGCTACAGCCTCCTTTGAGGTACCTATAGAGAGCGATAAGGTCACCCCTGAGCCTCCTCTTCTCCAGGCTGAACAATCCCAGCTCCCTCAGCCGCTCCTTGTAGGACTTGATCTCCAGGCCCCTCACCAGCTTTGTCGCCCTTCTCTGGACTCGCTCAAGCACCTCGATGTCCTTCTTGTAGCGAGGGGCACAAAACTGAACACAGTACTCGAGGTACGGCCTCACCAGAGCTGAGTACAGGGGGATGATCACCTCCCTAGCCCTGCTGGCCACACTGTTTCTGATACAAGCCAGGATGCCGTTGGCCTTCTTGGCCACCTGAATACACTGCTGCCTCATATTCAGCCGACTATCAACCATCACTCCCAGGTCCTTCTCTGCCTGGCAGCTCTCCAACCATTCCTCTCCCAGCCTGTAGCTCTGCTTGGGGTTATTGCGCCCCAGGTGCAGGACCCGGCACTTGGCCTTGTTGAACTTCATGCAGTTGACCTCAGCCCATCGGTGCAGCCTATCCAGATCCTCCTGCAGAGCCTTCCTACCCTCAAGCAGATCGACACATGCACCTAACTTGGTGTCATCTGCAAACGAGTTAAAAACAAGTAAATATTCTGTTGGATGTAACTTTTTATCTTTTAGAAATAATAGGCTTTGTATATATGTTAAACTTAAAAAAAAAAAAAAAAATAATTACACAATTTAAGCAAACATAATAAAAAGATTATTTTTTTTTAAACCAAAGATACAAAAATGTATCCTCTAAGTCTCAACAACAACAACAACAACAAAAAGTAAATACAAATTAAAAAAATAGACTAGTTAATGCTGACTAGTTAATATTTTACTGTTCATCAAGAATAATGAATAATTAGGATTGTCTGTTTACAGTGTTCTGACTGGAAAATACAATATTTTGCTCAAATATGATAATGTAGTATGTGTGACGGGTTAAAAGAACCTAAACTTTATGCCACAAAAACATTAATAATAATAAATAATAATAATACGCTTTTTTATTTTCATTTACAAAAAAAATGTTATTTTATTTTACAGTACGAAATATTTATTGTATGGAGTGAGATGATGTAAGATCTTCTTGAAAAATATTTAGTAAAATAAATAAATAAATATGGTATAGTTTATTTCTCTGAGATTCTCAAAATGCAACAAATGATCCAATAACGTTACAAGAAGGGAAGGAAATATTTAGCTATGCTGAATAGAATCAATGATCCTAGAATCACTTTGATGTTATTTCTTTACTACTGCCTTGTGTAACATGTCCTTCAAAGTCCATTTGTTTGTTTCAGAAGTTATCTACCTCAAACCCACCAGAAAAGCTTTCAATCTTTCATATGTTATTCCATTTCTTTATTAACATGTATCTGAAATGTTTTTCAAACCATCATCTTCCAAGATATTTATCCTAATGTAAAAGGAGGCAGAGAGCTCAGTTCAGCTCCCTACATATTTATTTTCATATTTGTGGTGTCTTTGTTTCTACTCCTGGCCTACAAATTCTAGTAAATCCACCTAAAAATGGGGATATCCTATGGTGAGATTACATAAAATCACATAACTTTACATTTTAAATACACTGATTCATTTTTTGTTTCAATAAATATGCAATATACATATAATTATGTATATAGAACTAAATATCTCTCATTTTTATTGGGGGGAGACTATTAATAACTTATTTTCAATAAATTGAAGTATTAAGAGTCTAGTGTCTTGTATTTTATTGCTTTTTTTCATCTTTTTAAGATACTACATGAAACAGAGTTAAACATACAACACATGCACACATAAATACATATACATATATGTATAGGCATGTATATATATACACATATATGAGACACTTATTGACCTAACAATGTAAGTATAGAAACAGAACTTCCCAATGACACCATACAAATATTTATATTTAAAACTGCTGTATGCTTTTATCTACTGCTGATAATGGTTTTCTTTAAAAGAGCTGTAAGAGACATTTTGAACAGATGGTAACTGGTTTGCCCTATCCTGCATCTCTTCACAAATGCCACAGAACTTTGCCATTCATTAATCTTCCATAGACTTCCAGTAGCACAGCTAAATTACACACATATAGATACTGAGGCCAGCACTGCTGTCAACCTTAAACTAAAGTGCACTGTGCCAAGACTTTTAACCAAACTCTACTATAAAACAGTTAGATAAATAAACATTTAGCTTGGATCCTGACCCATGAATGTTAACTCCTAAAAGAGGGAGCACTAGCTGGTCATTACATCTAGGGCATTCTATGCAGCAAGTGTAGCTGCAATTTGTAAATGAGAATAAAACCAGAAAACATCTGGTTTGAATTCACCTTGACTCATTAAGGTTTAGGGAGAGAGCTATTTCCTCTGTGTTCAAAAAAACACAAGGGGAAAAAATACATACATGCATAACAACAATACCCTTTGTGATTCTTGTATTCGTAATGAGGTCTCTACACAGCAGGTGATAACTAGATAAAATTTTAATCCATTTTCTTGGATTAGACATCAGGCCACAAATGTTAAAATATCCTTGTTGCTTGGAGAACAAACACATGCATCAAATTCCTAACCCTCCACACTTCATGTTGAATAAAATAGGTCTAGTATATACAGTCTATGAACTCTGCCAATGTTTCTCCTGATTTTTTTCTCTAGTTTACTTTTAGTTCTAGTTATAGACCAAACTTTATTTATTTATTTACTTATTACTCACAGAAGTGTTCATAACTTTGCTGTCCACCATTTCAGAAAATCAATATTATCACCTGTAGTGAACTTTGCTCTTAATACTGCACAGTGCTTAAAAGTCTGCTGTGCCATTTCCCTCTTCTTCCTCCTCCACCATCACTACTTGATGCATACTCAGAAGATATGTTCATTAACGAACTAAAAAATAAAAGCAACTGCAGTTATAACAGTGTAGATATACACATTAAATGTATGAGCAGATGTTCCCAAAATCCAAAACTAAAATGTTTCATTGACTAGGATAACAAATATGCACTGTAAATAATTACAGTGTTCCTTCAGTCTTTCTCTTCTGTTCTTTATTCTTTTTGTTTTTTTTTCCATAGAAAAATAATGAAGATTACGATTTTACTTCACAAAGTTTTATTGACTAATCTAATTGTTATCTTACAAATGCAAATATGAGGTTTTAATTTAGAACTACTGCTATCTTTTAATTGCATCAGTTTTACTGGAGAATTAGTATTACTGTGCAATCTCTATAATCTCTATAATTATGGAGATTTCTGCAGTGGGAATCATAGAGCTCTTGATATAATATATCTGAATTTTTCCATTTACCTTAATATATTTTGATGCAAAATGCCCCCAAGTTCAGTTATGCAAAACTGCAATATTATAAGAGAATTGTTTTTGAAAATTATGTATAAATGCTGAATAATTTCAAAAATATTTTTCTCAATATTATTCTATTTAAATATGGCTATATTTCTATTTACTGTGTACTTTGCACAGATATTTCAATATCCAGTGTCTCATATTAATGCAAAGTAAAGAAATTAAGTCAGTTAATTAAACTACTCACATCTTCTGAACTTGCTACAGAATACTGCATACAAATAACATTCCTGCACTAAGTAGAACTGTTTGTAATCTATACCAGCAAAATTACTTGTCACTTAAAAGTTGTAAGATTTTCTTTAGATTTTTTTTTTCCACAGTTTAATCTTTGGTTATTGATCATAAAATAATAAATAAATAAAATAAACAGCAACAGTGTGAGCACAGTCTGTGAAGAATTCCTCCTGAATTATAGGCAGTTTTTCTAAATTTGTAGACAGAATGAAACAATGTTCAAATAGTCAAGAAGTCATGATCTCTCTTTCACTTCCTAAGGTTTTTATGCTATTACAGAATATGACTTTTTAATATAAATTCGGTTACTATATTTGTTAGTGGAAAACAAATAACAGGTTGCACAGAACAGATAATATTTGTAGAGTTATATCATCTTGTGGATTTTGAGAGGGGGGAGAGCAAGGGGCTGGTAGGGCTAAGATGCACTTTGTGAGAAACTGCCATCTCATGGTTAACAGATGAAAACACAATTAAAACTACTGAACACTTACCAGCTCCAAGGATTGCAAAGATTCTTAAAGCTTGTAGAATAAAAACAGAACCCTACCTTAGATTTTCCTCCACAGAAATTATTTGTCACTTTGACTGCTGTCTAAGGCTGTATCTATACTAATAGACAGACTAATTGGACCATTCTTTAGCATGCATTATTAGTATTACATTCATGCTCATAAACTGATGCCCTCTAAAACTGGAAACTATAACCACAGTGTGTTTTGAGAATTGTGCTTTTCTCAAACTTTGGTTGGGAGTTTTTGTTGTTGTTGTTTGTTTGTTTGTTGTTTTGTTTTGGTTTGTTTGTTTTTGTTTTTTGCTTTTGTTTTTTTGCAACAAGCCAAAAATATGCAAGCAATTACTCAACAGTGTAGACCACACTACTTCAGTGGACAGAAAAAGTTCCTTGGCCCTATTTAATATACTGCTGAAGCCTAAAAGACCACTAAGCAGAACCTTGACACAATTGTCCGTTGCTACTGTTGCACAAGACAGGTAACTTTTCATTCTTTGTGTATACAAGTTTTGAATGTGATTTTATAAGGGTCAATTAAATGTTCACTATCTGAAGTAGGTGTGAATACTATGAGTAATATAGGTAGTCTGCTTCTCCAAAATAAATACATTAGTAAGAACACTAAGAATTACAAACCAGAATTATCTGTGTATTGTTTTATTGTTTTATATGTTTTATCTTTTTATTGTTTTACTAGTTTTATGGTTTTATTAGTATAGCCCTGTAAATATGCAGGAACTTTACAGACAAGTGGAAGACAATCCTGACTTGAAAAGCATGTACTCTAAGACAACAGAGATAACAACATTATGAAGGTGTTAAGACCTGGATAAAGGAATATAATAAGAGGTGAGAGAGAGAATATTTTCTTACAGTGGATTGACAGAGACTGACAAAATAATGATGTAATTACGGCATTTTGCTATTTTGGTACCAATATTAAAGAGATTATTTCAACCTTATGGAATAGATTTTTTTTTTCCTGAAGAAAGTTTAGGATGAAAAACAGTTTAAGTTTCTTTGTATAGTGAGTATTATTTTTACAAAAAGTGATTGTAATAACATATGTTCTAAAACCTATGTTGAGCACAGCTACTTGTCTTTGTTTTTAACTCCAGATGAAATTTAAACAATTAGAGGTTAATAAAGGAAAAAAAATGTTTTGAAGAGAGATTATAGCAAGATAGTGAATTTATCTACTAATTGTCGGAGGGTAAATTCACAGAAGGCTGCTTTTGTTGGCTTTTGTTATCTAACCGAGAGCAATGAGTTTCAAATTGTTTTTCTGCTGATTATCAAGTTACTCATCAGGTTCTTTAAGGATTAGGCATCATTAGATGCTTGATAAATATATGACTCATTATTTAAGTTTTGTTTTTTTTTTTTTTTTGTCAGTAATGTGCAATATATATTCTCAGTCTAGTATCAGCTTGATATTCAAGAGGTAGTATGGGATGGAACACATTTTCTGGCTATTGGAATTAACTTTGGGGGCTATGTATAAGGAAAGATCATCAATATTTTCTCATGTCTCTTAGGGCTGAAAGGCCCTGGCATAACAGATGTGACAAAAGTGGTCTAAGCTTCCCTAATGTGTTTGGAAACTGTTTTTGTCTTCTGTGCTTGCATTCCAGAACTTTTGAATGTAAATGAACCCAAACAACTCAATGTAATAGTTGACCAAAAGTTTATAAACCTCACAGTTCACTTTTAACACCATAAACTTGTCACCTTTACTAAAATGTTGAACTTATTCCCATATTCTTTGCTTTATTCTTTGCTGTGTTCTCTCACAGCGAAACCCAATAAACTTATCTCAAGCATTCCCTGTGATTTCTTCCCAAAATCTTGGGAATGTAACTCTTTCTTGATTTAAAAGTTCAATGAGCGTTCTTAGGAACACATTAATGTTTGATATTAGGTATTGGATTTTCTAAAAACTATAGCTGTAAAGATATCAGTATATGATCCAAATGTTAAAGTAACTGAAGCTTAATGATGCATAGTTCTTAACCTGTGGTGCAAGAGAAAATCATGCTATTACTTTTAGGCCATCTTCAATGCTAGAGAAAATGTTTTCTTTTAATAAAAATTTTAATTTACAACACATTTCACACATTAACAATAACAAAGAAGGTATGGCTGGCTATAGGCTCTTCAGAAGAGACAGGCAGCATGGAAGGGGTGATGGTGTGGCTCTGTGTATCAGAGAGTTTTTTGATGTTGTGGAACTTGAGGCTGGGAATCATAAGGTTGAGTCACTATGGGTTAGGATCAGTGGGAAGGCCAACAAGGCAAGCATCCTGGTGGGGGCCTGTTACAGACCTCCAAACCAGGATGAGGAGACGGATGAGGAATTCTACAGTCAGCTGGCAGAAGTTGCAAAATCGTCAGCTCTTGTCCTTGTGGGGGAGTTCAACTTCCCAGACATATCTTGGAAATGCAATACAGCTCAGAGGAAGCAGTCTAGGAGGTTTCTGGAGAACGTGGAAGATAACCTCCTGATGCAGCTGGTTAGTAAGCCTATTAGGGGAGGTGCCCTTCTTGACCTTCTGTTCACAAAACAGAGAAGGACTGTTGGGAGATGTAGTACTCCGGAGCTGTCTTGGGCAGAGTGACCACGAAACAGTAGAGTTCTCTCCTCTTGGTGAAGTCAGGAAGGGAATCAGTAAAACTGCTATCTTGAACTTCCATAGGGCAGACTCTGAGCTATTCAGACACTGATTGGCAGAGGCCCTTGGGAGGCAGTTCTGAAGGGCAGAGGAGTCCAGGAAGGCTGGACTTCAAGAAGGATTTCGTTCTTGAAGGCTTCAAAAGGAAATCTTAAAGGCTCAGGAACAGTCTGTCCCCACATGCCCAGATACAAGCCAGCATGGAAGACCGACCTGACTGAACAGAGAGCTGTGGTTAGAGCTTAGGAAAAAAAAGAGGGTTTATGATCTTTGGAAAAGGTGGGTGGAGGGGAGTAGGGGGGGAGGAGGCACTCAGAAGGATTACAAGGATGTTATAAAGATGTGTAGGGACAAAATTAGAAAGGCCAAAGCTCATCTGGAGCTCAGTCTGGTTACTGCCATTAAAGATAACAAAAAACATTTTTATAAATACATTAACATGAAAAGGGGGACTAAGGAGAATCTCCATCCTTTACTGGATGCGGAGGGAAACTTACTGATGAGAGATAAGGAAAAGGCTGAGATGCTTAATGCCTTCTTTGCCTCAGTCTTTAGCAGCAAGAGCAGTTGTTCTCTGCATACCCAGTACCCTGAGCTGGTGGAAGGGCATGGGGAGCAGAATGTGGCCCTCATTATCCATGAGGAAATAGTTGGTGACCTGCTACGACACTTGGATGTATGCAAGTCAATGGGGCCAGATGGGATCCACCCGAGGGTACTGAGAGAACTGGCGGAGGAGCTGGCCAAGCTGCTTTCCATCATTTATCAGCAGTCCTGGATATCAGGGGAGGTACCACTTGACTGGCGGCTAGCAAACGTGGCGCCCATCTACAAGAAGAGCCAGAGGGCAGACCTGGGGAACTACAGGCCTGTCAGTTTGACCTCAGTGCCAGGGAAGCTCATGGAGCAGATTATCTTGAGTGCCATCACGCAGCACTTGCAGGGCATGGAGGCAATCAGGCCCAGTCAGCATGGGTTTATGAAAGGCAGATCCTGCTTGACGAACTTGATCTCCTTCTATGACAAAAGTGAAAGAAGGCTCTGCAGTAGGATCTGGATAGGCTGGACTGATGGGCTGAGGCCAACTGCATGAAGTTCAACAAGGCCAAGTGCTGAGTGCGGCACCTGGGGGCACAACAACCCCAAGCAACGCAACAGGCTGGGAAATGAGTGGTTGGAAAGCTGTCTGGCAGAGAAGGACCTGGGAGTATTGGTTGATAGTCGGCTGAATATGAGGCAGCAGTGTGCTCAGGTAGCCAAGAAGGCCAACAGCATCCTGGCTTGCATAAGAAGCAGTGTGGCCAGCAGGGGTAGGGAAGTGATTTTCCCCCTGTACTCGGCTCTGATGAGGCTGCACCTTGAGTACTGTATTCAGTTTTGGGCCCCTTGCTACAAGAAGGATATCGAGGTGCTTGAGTGAGTCCAGAGAAGGGCAATGAAGCTTGTGAGGGGTCTGGAGAACAAGTCCTACAAGGAGTGGCTGAGGGAGCTGGGATTGTTCAGCCTGGAGAAAAGAAGGCTCAGGCGCAACCTTATCGCAGTCTATAGATTCCTTAAAGGAGGCTGTAGTGAGGTGGGGGTTGGTCTATTCTCCCATGTGCCTGGTGACAGGACAAGGGGGAATGGGCTAAAGTTGTGCCAGGGGAGGTTTAGGTGGTGTATTAGGAAAAACTTCTTTACCAGTTGGGTTGTTGGTCATTGGAATGGGCTGCCCAGGGAATGGTTAACTCACCATCCCTGGAGATCTTCAAAAGATGTTTAGATGTAGAGCTTAGTGATATCGTTTAGTGGAGGACAGAGCTTGGGCTGGGTGGAGGTCCCCACCAACCCAGATGATTCTTTGATTCTGTATGGAATGGCAGTGTTGTGAAACAATGGGTGTCCTTTTCACTGATAGGATTGTGGTATATGTTTCTTTTTTAAACCCCTTAGGAAGATTTGTCCAGCACTTACAGAGTTCCCACTTTGGACTTTGGAGGATGAGCATGGAAACAAGTTTCATTACTTTTTTGAAAGTAGAAATGTGTGAAAAGTTACTGATAACAACAGTTGGAGAAAAAATTGCTGCCGTCTCCTCCCCAAAACATTTTTTTTTTTTTTTTTTTTTTAATGTAGAAAGGGGTATACTTGTGTCTTGGTTTCAGCTAGGCTAGAGTTAATTTTTGTCCTAGTAGCTGGTGTGGTGCTGTGTTTTGGAATGGGATAGGATAGGATGTTCTTGTTTAGGATAAGAATAATATTGATTACACACTGATGTTTTAGTTTTTGCAGAGCATTGCTAAGCCACGTTATCTTTCAGCTTCTCACTCTGTCCTGCCAGTGGGCAGGCTAGGCGTGCAGCAGGAGCTGGGAGGGGTCAGACCGAGGACAGCTGACCCAAAATGGCCAAAGGGGTATTCTATACCATCTGACGTCATAATGAACAATTGATATGGGGTGGCTGTCCGGGGTGTGGGGACTGGCTGCTCGGGGATAGGCTGGACATTGGTCAGCTGGTGGTGAGCAATTGCATTGTGCATCACTTGTTTTGTACACATTATTATTAGCAGAACTATTATCTTTATTACTATTATTTGTCTTTCTTTTCTATCCTTTAAACTGTCTTCATCTCAACCCACAGGTTTTTTTTTGTTTGTTTGTTTGTTTTGTTTTTTTCCTGATATTCTTCCCCATCCCAGAAAGGTAAGAGGGAGGGTGAAAGAACAACTGTGTGGTGTTTAGCTGCCAGCTGGGTTAAACCACAACTTGGGTGTGTGTATTTATTGCAAGATAGATAACTTTTATAATGGAGCACGCAAACATCATTAAGCATTTAAGGGGAAAAAAAAGAAACCTCAACCTGTCATGGTCACACAGAATCACAGAATTTCTAGGTTGGAAGAGACCTCAAGATCATCGAGTCCAACCTCTCACCTAACACTGACAAGTCCTCCACTAAACCATATCCCTAAGCTCTACATCTAAACATCTTTTAAAGACTTCCAGGGATGGTGACTCCACCACTTCCCTGGGCAGCCTGTTCCAATGCCTAACAACACTCTCAGTAAATAAGTTCTTCCTAACATCCAACCTAAACCTCCCCTGGCACAACTTTAGCCCATTCCCCCTCGTCCTGTCACCAGGCACGTGGGAGAACAGACCAGCCCCCACCTCACTACAGCCTCCTTTAAGGGATCTATAGACTGCGATAAGGTCGCCCCTGAGCCTTCTTTTCTCCAGGCTGAACAATCCCAGCTCCCTCAGCCACTCCTTGTAGGACTTGTTCTCCAGACCCCTCACCAGCTTCATCGCTCATATTCAGCCGACTATCAACCAATACTCCCAGGTCCTTCTCCGCCAGGCAGCTTTCCAACCACTCCTCTTCCAGTCTGTAGCTCTGCTTGGGGTTATTGCGCCTCAGGTGCAGGACCCAGCACTTGGCCTTGTTGAACTTCATGCAGTTGACCTCAGCCCATTGGTGCAGCCTATCCAGATCCTCCTGCAGAGCCTTCCTACCCTTGAGCAGATTGACAAACGCACCTAGCTTGGTGTCATCTGCAAACTTACTGAGGGTGTACTCGATCCCCTCATCCAGATCATCGATAAAGATATTAAAGAGGACCGGCCCCAGCACTGAGTCCTGGGGAACGCCACTAGTGACTGGCCTCCAACTGGACTTGACTCCATTTACCACGACTGTTTGGGCCCGGCTATCCAGCCAGTTTCTAACCCAATGAAGCGTGCGCCAGTCCAAGCCAAGAGCAGCCAGTTTCTTGAGGAGAATGCTGTGGGAGACGGTGTCAAAAGCCTTGCTGAAGTCAAGGTAGACCACATCCACAGCCTTTCCCTCATCCACCAAGCACATCACTTTGTCATCAAAGGAGATCAGGTTCATCAAGCAGGATCTGCCTTTCATAAACCCATGCTGACTGGGCCTGATCGCCTGCATGCCCTGCGAGTGCTGCGTGATGGCACTCAAGATAATCTGCTCCATGAGCTTCCCTGGCACTGAGGTCAAACTGACAGGCCTGTAGTTTCCCGGGTCTGCCCTCTGGCTCTTCTTGTAGATGGGCGCCACGTTTGCTAGCCGCCAGTCAAGTGGTACCTCCCCTGATATCCAGGACTGCTGATAAATGATGGAAAGCAGCTTGGCCAGCTCCTCCGCCAGTTCTCTCAGTACCCTCGGGTGGATCCCATCTGGCCCTATTGACTTGCATACATCCAAGTGTCGTAGCAGGTCGCCAACCATTTCCTTGTGGATAGTGAAGGTCACATGCTGCTCCCCATCCCCTTCCACCAGCTCAGGGTACTGGTCAAAATAGGTTGTGGAAAAAAGTAGCAAAGCGGATTTGTTAAGCCAAAACTGAAATTCCCGGAATTTTCTACTCTTTCTAGCGAGAAGTATGATGCCATTGACAATGTATTAAAAGGGAGCTACAGAATTGTCCAAAATGCCCCCTCTCTCTCTGAATATTTCTTTAAGACTACAAGCCATAAATGGTTTCTCTTTTCCTTGATATGTGTATTTCTTGTAGTATTGTCCTCCCACTCTATACATAGCACTATCAGACTAATATTTCTTGACTGCGGGAGTTTTTAGCATATATAGAACGTTAATCTCCATAGTACTGGCAATCTTGCTTGGATAAACTGAGGTCAGGAGTGTATGTTTATCTTGCCTAGATTGTGTTAGAATTTCTTTCTTTCTCACATACTTCAGATATTAGCTTTGTGTTATTTGTAGAATGACATGGGAAGTGGATCCAGTCAAATGAACATTAGGAAAGCTTTTATTATTATTTTCAAGGAGGAACTTTGTTGGTAATACTGCAGTTGAACAAAGCTATCTAAAGGGGCCTGCAAAGACTATTATAACTCAAATAAAAGAACAACCTACAGAATAAGACTCAAGGTTCTTTTTAGGGAATCTTGAAAAATTTCCTTATTCTGATTTTTGATATTAAAATAAAATAAAATAAAATAAATCAATGAAAAGAAAAAAAATGCCACATCCATCTGATTGAGAGGCCTGCAACAGTTTATTATGATTATCCCTCTTTTTTTCTTTTCATTTTATTTTCTCTACTTACTATGGAACAGTAAAACACATAAAATTGTGATGATTAAGAATATGTATCTGCATAAATGCAGAAAGATTTTGTTTATTTTTTTTTTTCTGAAGTCCAGTCAAAATTGGAACCTTCCCAGTGGGTTACAGGATTCATTTTGAAGCAACGACTTCTTGGGAAAGCGTTATACTGAAGAAAATCAGAGCAAACAAAAACTCAGCATAGAACAACTCTTTCATCTTATAATGAGGTACCTGACAGTATCACATAAAGGATGATATTTTTTCTTGGAAAGAACAATTCTGTGGCCAGAATATCAGAATCAAAATCAGAAACTGAAACTGGCGGTTACAAAATCTCCAAGGAATCAGAATTCTGTCCCAGAGAACAGTTTCTAGAAGTTTTTTCAATTTTAGAAAGCTAAAATTTCCTTGCAGTTTTGTTGTTGTTGTTGTTTTAATAGCATGTGCTCTACATGTTAAATTCCTCTGCTAGAGCACTATGCCATGTTTCACTTCCAAGAAATCCCTTCCAGTAGAACAGATAAACAGAGTTCCTTCAGTCAGGTGGACTCCATGGTAAAGTATTTTTACCTAAACTCTTTGTTTCTTTGTGTGTGTCTCCAAGATGCATTCTGTTCCAGATTTACTGTGGATTTTCCAGAGTGCTTACTGAGAGCTGTCACTCTGTAGTGCTGTCTTCTCAATGTGCCTGTCCAGGACAGTGTGAGTAGGGATGGGACAAAACAATGTCAGGGAAGACAAATAGCAAAATAGCACGGATAATCAGCTTCTCCGGAGGATATAGAGTAGCCTCCATTAAAACAGGAAGGCTGTGATGCCTTTTAATGGCATAACACAGTAAGTGAACTTAATTCAAAATGTGGCCACCAGCTCAAGCAATATTTGTATCAAAGCACAGAACATCAACGGTCTGTTAAGGTTATAGCTTTTTCAGAGTTTATAGCTAATTTACAAGCACCAAGAGTGCAGATATGTCAAATATAATGCCTTGAGGATTATGACCTTCTGCAGCAATGGAAGACCATTTGTACAAAGGAACACTGTAATGTCCCTCCAGCTTTGTGACCAGATGATCAGCCGTGTCAAGTATATGGAGTTATTCAACAGAGAGGAGCCATGCTTGAGGCACCATGGAATGTCCACTGGCAAACCCATAAATCAGTTGGCCTTCATTCTGTCTGTCTTCATATGATACTTCTGCAATAAAAGTTAAAATAACAGTTAGCTAGAAGCAGCTACATGTAAACAGCAGGAATCATATGTGATCCTGTAAGTTGGACCACGACTTATACGCCCACTTAGTACCCTTAGACATCCACTTTCACACCATTTTAACTGTCTAAAACTTTACAGATTTTCCCAAAATGTAAAACATTGACTAAAACATGATGTACCTTATTCTCCATGACATATGTTTGCCGTACAAAAATTATGGAAGTTTAGCCATCTAAGTAAATTAAGCAGCCACTCTTACAATACTTGAGTTACAGAGTAACTGCTATTTAGCTAGCTATTCCAAACATTATAAGGACACTGTCGTGTTAAGGGGTGTAGCTGATTAACCTTTATGGGTCCGGTCGGATTCAGGGTACTGAACTATCACAATCACAGATGCACCAATAACGCATTAACCGTTAGGGGTCTGGTTGGATTCAGAGCACTGAACTACAGTCAAGGATTCACCAGTAACGTATAACCACCCTTACTCTAGTCGCATTTCATGAGAACTATCATGGCTAGGAATCAAGTGTAATCAAGTGCAATTTATTACAACAACAGGTACACAGGTTCTTTGGATTGCCAGCAATAGTTACTGTCTGCAAAAGCAAGCTAGCATGCGTGAAATACACAGGTGCGCAGCCTGGAAATTAATGCATTAAAAGGCACAGAGACTCTAGAGATTTCTAAGTTTCTGTGGAGACACATAGTATAACCAAGTGTTCAAATCTCAACCAAAGGCATCCCAATGGGGGGGCTGGGGGGGGGTGTGAGAGAGAGGTTCAGCCCATCGACTGATCCCAGGAGTCAGGAGGTCCTCACTATGGTGTATTCTGTCGGGATGGTATCTCCCCTGATGGTGGTATCTTCCCTAACAATCGTATCTTCCCTAACGATGGTATCTTCCCTAACATCCCCTCTCTCTAAGGCCAATTTATATTTTCTATTTTTTAGGTGGAGCTTGAGTGACTCTAGTCAAGCATATCTTAGTTATGATTGGAGAAAAGTTTTCCCGTCTCCGTTTAAAGTAATAGGCTCCAAGAAATTCAGAGTGCATGCTCAGTGAGGGGTGGTCGCACCTTGGAGGCAGGTGGCTTTGGGGATGGAGGTGTGTTTTGGTATTATAGTGATATTATAATGAGCAAAAGTACACTAGGGTACAGCATTTGTCAAAACATGGCAGGTCGTTGGCTCAGGATAGCAAAAAGTGCAGCTTATTGGTCTCGTTGTACACAAGAACAATCGAGTCCCCACCTGGTCACAGAGCCTAGCCTTGGTGCCTCCACTCCACTCTAAGCTCCGTACTGTACCTTAGAGCTAGCACACCAGGTTCCCCCAGCGCGACAGCATCTAAGGTTGGAAGCCTAGGGAACACTTGGGCAATGCATCTATGCCCTACCCTGAAAGCCTCTTCAATGCTGTACATTTTCTTTAAAATACGAATGTTAGTTTTATTTTCCTAGTTACTTTGGGCAATTGCACCACAGACACAGGACAGCAACATCAAGTATTCCTCATTAGAAGCATTAGTCTGCATGTATATTTTCACTTGGAAGTATGAAGATGACATTTCTGTAGTGAAAAAAAAAAAATAATAATAATAATGCAACATCTGCTATTAATATAGCAGATGCTGTTCATTGGTATAAGCATTCTTGCTACCAGGCACTTAGACACCCATTTGCCACACATTCACACAAAAAAAGACAATCACATAGTAATACCTTCAGCTCTATTAGCATTAAAATACTAGCCTCAAGGTTCCTTATGGACAGGTCTTTTAAAATATTCTTGGCAATATCACATAAAAATAAGGAAGTTCAAGGAAGTTCATGGAAGTTAAACAGTTTTACAATCTGGATTTCTAAAGACAGTAATAATTACTGCCTTCCGCCCTTTAGGAAGAAAAAAAAATAACAGAAATAAATGAAATCAAAGAAAAATAATTTTACAGGATGTCAAAAATAAATTGCACAAATCAACGAAGAACTAGGAAATTTTCTGATCTGATAAACATACAAGAACCAGAGGCTACTTGTAAACAACAATTCTGTAAATTTAGTATAGTTGCTAGAGAAGGAAGAAAATCTTAAAACACAAGCAACAAGACTCACTGAGAACACAAAACAGGAGTGGAATGATTATGATTATTGCCATCAAGGAATTTTTGAACATTGTACAATAATGGACATCAATACAGGCAAGTCATGAGCTGTTCAAGCCCTATCAAGCCTCTAAAGTATTTTAAATATAACTTAGAAAAGAAGGTACATAGAAACTAGGGTATATTATATAATACATGACAGTAGTAAAACAGAAAATTAGGTAACCTAGAAAATCTGCATAGAAATACTGAATACAGTCAGCTCTTACAAAGACAAAATTATATTCTTTTCCTATATTTTTGAATATTGTTATTAATGCAAAATAAGAATACAATAAAAGTTTACATTTTTATGGTTATGATAAGACAATATCTATTATTTCAAAATAGAAAGATGTAATCAGGAAGTGTTTTGATGTGATATACATAACACGAAGCTCATCTTCTTTCAAACTTTGTAACTGTCATCAGATGAAAACAGTTCCCTGAATGTTGCTGACTCAGCATGGTGCAATTGGCCACTGTATTGCTATGAAATGCTCTAAAAATGTTGCAAAAGAAATGCAGAATTTCAGAAGTGTTCCAAGTGTATTAATTCTCCTGATGCTGACACCATAATAAACTCTCAGCGCAGAAAGCTGGCAGTGGATTTATCTTCTCTGACTGTATCTACCCAAGTGTTAGATGTCAATTCTAATCAAGCTACACAGGATCCCTTCTATGTTAAAAGGTTATGCCCCTTTAGAAGATAAATTATCCTTCCTGAATATAGGTATGTAAAATAGATAAGATGTATCACTTTCTAGAGGTGGTTCCCTAGGGAACAAAGAGGGAGACCAAGACAACCAACTCAGAGAAGATGTACAGTTTATATGGCAAATTTCAGCTAGATGGTTTTCGCTGTGCCTGCTTCTGGAAAAGCTCATTGTTATGTTTGACCAAAGAAAAGAACACAAAAGCAGTGCACTTCATGCTGGAAGATACAGAGTTAATTTGTTCCCAACACCCAAAATATTTGGAAATACTTTCAAAAGACAAGATGCTATCTTTTACCAGAACCATTGTGTAGGGGAATTTAACAGAAAAAAAAAAAAAAAAAAAAAAAAAAAAAAAAAAAAAAGCATCACTGTGAATTTGTTTTATTCTTTCTGCTTAACATTCAGAACTAGTTTTTAAATAAAATTAGGTGAGTATTACAATAAAATATATTTTTTCAGAAGAAATTTTCATGAAGAAATTTGCAAAAACTTACCAGAGCAACCATAAAACTGACAAGATTCCAGAATTCATTCTTTCATTTTCATTCATACATTCAAAATAATTTTCTTTAAATATTCATATTTTCCTTGCTGACCTCTATGTTTCATTCAGTTGCCTATGTTGTCAAAGTTAAAATTATTTGGTTAAGTCCCCAAGTAGTTGTAAACAGGAGGGCATGGCTAGGAAAATACACATATATGAACCTTTTTGGTCCACAAATCAATCCTGGCACTTCAAAACAGCCTTTCTTTTATTATTATTATTATTGTTGTTGTTGTTGTTGTTGTCGTTGTCGTTGTTGTTGTTGTTGTTGTTATTATTGTTGTTATTGTTATTGTTATTGTTATTGTTATTGTTATTGCCAGCTTTTCCAAATTTCTGAACCAAAAGTTAAAACTACCCAGGGATGACAGTTTTAAAAAGAATTTTAACCTCAATTCTACCTGAAACTAACAATTTAGACTGATCTATTGCTTAGGAGATTTAACAACTCTAGTCACTCCTCTTCTTACCTGTTGAATAGTGACTCTTTTATAAAAGTTCTAATCCCGAGAGATGTTGCTATATGTTAGTCCAGCTGGATTCTGTGCAAACATTTGTATTGTATGCAACCGCTGTGTGGAAATCTGTTTTCTACCAACTGAGGAACATGTGTATATTATGTTCTAGTTAATGTAGAAAGTCCATGTTCATTTACTTGTTTCAGTTTATTTATACTATCACTCTTTTTATTAGTTTCCCTACAGTCTAACAAACTTCAGTTTATATAGCTCACTGCTGTGAAAAATCTAAACTGCATTAGCTGTCTCTAACATATACAATATCTTCAGTTTTCTTTTGCTTAAGGTTATGTTCTCTCTGCACTTTGCGCATCTAATTCCTACAAATGGGCTTTAAGATTGTGTATTGAGGGCAAACTAGAGCTCTTAGTTGCTGGTTCCATTATGCTTCATAAAGCACTAACTGGTAAAATGTAATTGTGAGAACAAGGTCCATAGCACAAAATAATTTAAGAGAACAAAAACTTTAAATTCCTGCTTAAAATAAAAATATGTATATATGGTTATGTGATAAGAATTCTCTGTAACTTGTATTTAAATGCTTATACTAGCAAGATCCTGCATGGCTTTGCTACTATAATGTATATTGTGGACTGATGTAGCAAATGCTCTTATCAAAGTGAAAGAGAACATAGGCTTTTATAAGGTCAGCAGTTTTGCAATGAACTGACAGAGCAAGGATTACGGCTTTAGACATCTTGGTACCTATTTAAATGTCTAGAACTTTGAACTTTTGTTAGTGTTTCTGTGGATAAAATAAATCATTTAGGAGAAGAAAAAGTGGTCTCTTTATTACATGTATTTACTTCCCCTTTGATGTTGATGTCAGATTTGCTCATTTAAAAGAAAATAATTCCACTACAGTCATTACAGTAATTCAGGTTCAAACAGCCAATGAAACCAAGCTATATTCTGTCTGCTTTGAAGGTCTTGAGTTAGCTGTCTCACACACATTTTGAATAAATCTTCTAAAACACAATGCTAAGGACAAAATTGACAGACTGAAAGGGAGTAAACCACAGTATCAGAGATGTTAGAAATGAGAAAATAAAATCTTTCTCAATAAGGTCATGCAATCTCTCCCTCACAATAGCATTTATTTATTTATTTATTTATTTATTTATTTATTTATTTATTTTTCTATAAAGCTCTTTTTCAAATCCAGTTTAAATATGAACAAGTGATATTTCCATCACTTCCCCTGGGAGTCAATTTCATACTTAATGTATTTCTCAGTGTGTATAATATAGGGAGGGACACCCACTTCTCCCACTTTGTTGAAAAGTGCTCTAATTATCTGGGAAAGAGGGCAGGTGGGAGGGAAAGAAATGTATTCCACCCCTCTTGTTGAAGCTGTGTCACTATGCAGAAGAGATCTCAAGATAGCATGAGATGGGGGAGGGAGAGCAAAAGAAAGATAGAAAGAGCTGTCTTGTATTTAACATATTCAGTTTGGTACAGGGAATCCTAGGTTATGGTTATGAATTTTACTCTATAGACTTTATTTATTCCACAGGTCCAAATAAAATTGGAAACATTTCTAGCTAATCCAGCTGTAGCTCTTATTTTTATAAAAATATGTATGTAAATACAAGGTTGAAGAAGCATAACGATCTATTTTTTCTCAGATGATATTTTACAATAGCAACATGAAGATAGATGTGCAAAAAAAAAATCTTCTCTGGGAAAACTGTTGGTGTTAGATACAATGTTAGATACAATGCTTACACATTCATGTTTTGATACGTTAATTCCACCTGTGGGGTGATCCTTAGTAATACATATTTAGAGGTTAAAAATATTTTGTTCGTAGTGCAATGAAATAATTTTAGTTTATCATACTTAAAACAGTATTTTCTTGTCTATGGCATTTCACCAATCTCCTTATTCTAATGCTGAAATTCAAAGTCCTGCAAGGTTTAAGTAGACTGAGTGCATGATTGAAGTTAATCTATGCTTGAGTTTTATGCTGCATCAGTTCTAACTTTCCAAGAACAGTAATTCAGTGTTATTAAGGCTGTATTCCTTGTAACAGCCTCCTTTCTTGTCACATGCAAATATAACCATTGCTTCAATACCTTTAGTAAGGAGGTAATGATAGTACAGGGCTAACTTTTGTAAGTATAATAAAACTCCATGAATATCGAGAGGATTAGGATTCTGTCCAAAGTGTGAACTTTGTGTTCCAATCTGTAAGTGTTGAATAGTGAGCTAATTGAAGTTGTGAGTCAACAGCAAAACTAAACTAGCTATTTTTTCTTTCACGTTATGATTTATTTATTTATTTATTTATTTATTTATTTATTTTCTGAATATCTCATGGGAAGATTTCTGGATTTTGTCAATGAAAGCACTTCTGTGCCTAGTGGAATACTTTTGTAGTGGATAAGTGGCAGGAGGAAGTAATTGGGGAGGAAGGGGGAATGAAAATATGAAAGTCAAAAGATGAAAGTGTTATGACACTTAAGCAAGCTTGGATAAGGTACTTGAGAAAAGTTGGTTTTAGCTCCTGTGATATGTAGACTGAAGCTGACTATGACTCTCATTCAGTTATAATGATAAGACTATCTCTACACTTTATTCTTCTCCATCTGTTCAGTCCAGTGTCACTCTTGACAGCTTCCTTCATATCTTTCCCTCACACAAAATTCCCTCTCGGTTCCAGAACAGATACATTCTAACTACAATGAGGACCCACTAGCTGTTTTCTGTATAGTCTTTGTTTTGTGCTGATCCATCTGTTGTCCTTAGAATGTGAGTCCTTTGGAGGAGAGTATTCATTAGTCATCAAGCACTGATTTCTGAGCAAAATTTACACTTAAAGCACTATAGGCATTGTTACATCTAGAGTTTGTAGAAGTTAGAATACCCTAAATAAATAAGTTTGTCTCATAATTTTGCAAGTGATGATATGAATGATTATCAGTGACATCAAAGAGTCTGAATGAATCTTCCATCTCTCTCTCCAATTTCTACAATACAAAGTACTTCAGCTCACAATATATAATTAGACAAAAGCAGTTACAGATTCTGGAAGTCACATTCCTGTGAGTGGCAGAAAGATGCTGCACACTACTTTCTTTTCCTTCCATTCCAAGCACCAATTGCTGTTCCAAAACAGATGAGATTTAGGATATTTACTGCCTACTGTGCATATATTCAAAGTAGAAAACACACTTCTTATTTGTCTCCAAGGTAGTGAAGTTAAGCTACAAAGAGTGAACTCATTTATCTGAGTGCTCATTTCACTTTCTCCAGGCACATATCAAGATTAACTAGGAAATCACTGTATCTTTATGTGCTTTTACAAAGAATGAACATAGACTTAAAATGACAACAAAATTCCAAATGGATATTCTCAGTGCAATGTCTGTCAATACAAAAGCAACTCAATTTTTATACTCTCAAAAGCAAAACAGAATAGCAAATTGGAATAATAAAGCAGGCAGCTCAATCTAACACAGCACCAACCTCGAAAAGCATACTTTGATCTTGATCAAAGGTAGAGATGCTGAATGTGTACCTATCTTCACATCATCTATAGTGTGTCTCCTATAGTATGGGATAGCAACTATTAACTTCACAATGGTAACAGTTACATTGAATTCAGTGAGATTACTCATGTAACACCACCAATGACAAAGGTTCATAATATAACGTTTAGAAACCAATAATACTATCCCAGAGTCACCAATGCTTGTAATACCTGAGTTGAGTTTTAAGTCATTTTTTCATCTCAACAAATTTTGTACTTCAGACAAAATGTAAATATTTTTAAGGAAGGAATAAGGAAGAAAAAAAAAACATATATACTGAAAACTCGAAGTCTCTATAATTAGGTGAGGGTTCTGACTATGACATTATGATAATTATCTATTTTTCAGCATCTGTTTGAAGAAGATAGTGTAAGGAAAAGCTGGCACAGATTTTAAACTGCTCTGACAACAGAGATCCAATAGGAATTTATCAACACTGTCAGATAGAAAACATATGAATTATATAGCTCATGCAAAGAATACATATTGTTCATGATTTGCTTCAGATCTAGTTTTCAAAACCCTAAAAGGAAAAAAGACACTCTAGAATTTGTCATGAATCTCCTTACTATGAGTTAAGCCATCCTTTAACTTTATTTAGTAGGTTAACAGTGTTAATGTCTGAAAATTACCCTCTTCTTCAAACAAACAAAACCAAAAACAGCAGCAACAACAACCAACAGAAATTCTTCTAAGTCAACCATAAATACCTTCCACAACTGCTGTTCTAGTTCATCCTATAATCTCTTCACCAGGAAATTAAACAATATCTTATAAAGTCAAATACATTCAAGCTATGGAAAAATAAGTGTTAAACAGAGAAGACTGAAATATCTCTAGGAATGTGCTCCATTATTTACACAAGTGGTCTGCAGCACAGATGACTCAAGCTAATATTTCAAAAATAAATAAATAAATAAATAAATAAAATAAAGTTTCTTCCTTAATGTATATTTTATAAATACATTTTTCCAACATCTTAGTGAAAAAACACAACAGCAGATTTCAGGTCTCATTTTATATGGACATACCCCAACAGTGGTATTTGGAGAGGTTGGCTGAATAATGCTGGGGACTCAAACTCTTTCCCTTGCCTTCAGCACAAGGACTAGGATGGATACAGATATATAAAATAGATGAAAGGCCACAACTTCATGCTTAACATTGCCTTGAAATGATGGCTTTCCCAGTCATATCATTTAATTGCAGGCATCCTAGGATTTCTGTGTAGTTTCTCACTTAGCCTTTTCTTCCCCCATGGTCAACTGAAACTCAAAATGAATAATTACATCTGCCAGGGCAAAACGTCTGTGAGTGGCAAAACTAAAACTGTAGTCTTTAAAATTTGCCAACCTTTTATACATCTCCACAACTAGGGTCAAATTTCATGAAATAAGTGTAAGTCGTTGTGTTGCGAAAGATAGCCATAGGTATTTAAGGAATGTTCCACAGAGATATTTTATGTGTAATTCACCTGGAAGTGAAAGAAATATATATTATGCCTCCCCACTCCCCTCCCACTCCCCCCCCCCCCCCCAAAAAAAAAAAAAAAAAAGAGAGAATTTTCATTTTACCAACATGTATCAGTGGGAATAGATAGCCCAAAAACCTGTACTAATAGGACAGCTTTAGACAAGTGGAGATTTAGGATAGAGCACAATTCAGGAAGTAAAAATATTAAGAAAAAGATGGGCCTCCAGAGCTTATGAAAAAGCAAACTACATATCAATCTGAAGTATAAAGGTTTTTGTTTGATTGTTGGTTTGTTTGTTTGTTTTACAAACGGTGTATGAACTTTTGACTGCTTATGAAGAGTCAGGTTTGGAATATCTGTTGATGAGCTGAGTTTCCATCCAACCAGACCAAAAAAAAGATCATAAAAAGGAAATATTGGTCTTTCAATTGTGTCATGAGCTTTCAAAATAGTAACATCAGAAAATACAAGCTGAAGATGCTTTCAGATGTCTGAGTGTCTCTGCAGATTTACTCACAAAATTTACTCACTTGAATCCTTTCTGTGTCAATACGGTAGAAAAAAAAAAAAAAGAAAAAAGGACCTATGTATATTTGTCATCCTAATCATGATTAGAGGCTGCAGGTAATTTCTTACACACAGAGCTTAAATAAACACTTGAGCTCTCTAATATCTTAGGAAATATATTTATATTGCTCACAAGTAAATGTGTTATTTGCAAATATAAAAGAGCTTTTGGCTTCTTCCCAAGCACACTAAAGCTTACTGTAGCCTCTTCCATTGACCTTAGTTTTCCAGGTTTTATAAAAGGCAATGCTATATATATATATGGTACATAGGTGAAATCTCTCAGTCAAAATATTTTGTCTGCAGGAATTTGTTCTACAAAAGATGTTTTACTTCATTCCCAAAATTAGGAAAAAAAATATATTATATTTACTTATATTAAACATATTTTTATCGAATGAAGATTTTATCCTCAGTCACAGAGAAGATGTGTCCCTCCTGTCTTCAGGGGGGATATCATGACAAACTGAGTCCTTCTACATTTCAAAACAAGAGATCTAATATCCCATTATACAGACTATAACAACAACCAGAAATTTGAAATTTCAGATTTCAGTGGTTTTGTGTGCCATATTTATCAGATCTTTAAACAAGCATTGAAAGTGCCTCTGCTTCTTTTATAGCCTATCTGGTGAAGGAGTGTTTAACAGAGCAATGGCTTGTACACAAGGGAATGAGAAGTTTAATGGTTCATACATACTTTATTTGAAAAATATCAATAACAATTCACAAGTCTCTTCTTGCATAAACTACATGAAAATCCCTATGTAAATGGTGCATAGCTTCTTTATGATTCATGGTTTTTTGTTTGTTTGTTTGTTTTGTTGTTGTTTTGTTGGTTTTTTTTTGTTGTTGTTTGTTTGTTTTGTTTTGTTTTGTTTTTTGGTGCAGTGTTAAGTCACTTTAAAAAGTATAGTTTTACCTGCAAAGATGAAGGTAAATTTCAATCAGTGATTAATTGCATGTTTCAGTCCCTACAGTTTTTGTCAGTTACATAAATAGGCTGGTTGGAACACTATTTTCTCTTGTTATTAAAACTCAAACACTCATATTGAAGTACTGAACAATATCTTTTTGGTAGATTGGCAGGCTAATCAATCAACCAAATTCAGAAGCCAGGAACAGAATTAAATTATAAATACCTCAACTGTTGCTTCATGGCATTCAATTATGCAAAGAACATATACAGAGACTTAGAGTGCTGATTTTTAGGTGTTCTCTTAGTAGATACATGTAACTTTAATGATGTTAAGCCACAACCAATAGAAGTACAGACCAGTGACTCAGACAATTCTGTGGTAAGTTAAATGTGCTGTCAGTAGTTTAATTTAACAACACTTAGGTAGCTATTCTCTACCTATCCATTTGGGCAAACTTTTCTACTTTGTATTTCAAGCTAGGAAAAGCCTTTGACATGGTCCAAAATGACATCCTAATCTCCTGATTGGAGAGATATGGATTTGATGGGTGGACTATTCAGTGGATAAGGGGATAAGTTTGAGGGTTGCACACAGAGTTGTGGTCAATGGCTCTGTATCCAAGTGGAGGCCAGTAACAAGTGGTATCCCTCAAGGGTTTATCCTGAGACCAGTACCGTTTAATACCTTTATCAGTGACATAGACGGTGGGATTGAGTGGGATCTGCAATTTTGCAGATGAAACCAAGATGAGTAGTGGATTTGATACAACAGAAGAAAGGGATGCCATCCAAAGGGACCTGGAAAAGCTTGAGAAGTGTGCCCACATGAAAGTAATGAGGTTCAACAAGACCAAGTGCAAGGTGCTGTACCTGGGCTCAGGCAATCCTAAACATAAGTACTGACTTGGAGAAGAACACATTGAGAGCAGCCCTGCCGAGAAGGACTTGGGGGTTCTGGTGGGCAAAAGGTTTGACATGAGCCATCAGAGCACGCTTGCAGCCCAGAAGGCTGACTGCTTCCTGGGCTGTATCAATAGAGAAGTGGCAGCAGGTCAAGGGAGGCAATTTTCCCCCTCTACTCTGTCCTCTGTCTGAGGTCCCACTTGTAGTACTGAGACCAGGTCTGGAGTCCCCAGCCCAAGAAGGATGTTGATCTGCTAGAGTGGGTCCAGAGGACCACAAAGATGATCAAGGGGCTGGAGCACCTCTCCTACTGAGAAGGCTGAGAGATCTGGGGCTGTTCAGCCTAAAGAGTCTCCAGCGTTACCTCATTGCTGCTTTCCAGTACCTAAAGAGGGCTTATAAAATAAATGGAGTGACTCTTTTTTCAGTCAGGTTATGATAAGACAAAGAGTATGGTTTTAAACTGAAAGAGGGAAGATTTAGATTAGAGGTTAGGAGGAAATTCTTCACTTGAGGGTGGTGAGGCAATGGAACAAGTGGATGCCCCATCCCTGGAGGTATTCTAAACTAGGTTAAATGAGGTCCTGAGCAACCTGATCTAGAATGTGGTGTCCCTGTCTATGGCAGAGGTCAGAACTAGATGATATTTAATGTCCCTTCCAACCCAAACCATTCTACGATATGGAAGGCCTGAATTATTCTCTGTTCAAGGACTACCAGGTGAGAAAATTTGGCCTTCAGAGCTAGAGCACATTTGTTTTTAAATTAGTAAAGGCGTAATACTAAAGGACATTGTAAGCTTCTTAAGCAGGACAAATACTTGTAAGTTCCTGATGTTGATTAGGATTTTGTAAAGTGAGATACACTCTACATTTTCCCAGTGAAGCTGAAACACTGTAGTGGGTTTACGTGGCAAGGTTTTGGTAGCAGGGGGCCATAGGGGTGGTTTCTGTGAGAAAGATCTAGAAGCTGCCCCATGTTTGGGAAGGGCCCCATTGTTTTCCAGAGCTGAGCCAATAAGCGATGTTGTTTTGCACCTCTGTGAGAGCATATTTAAGACAGGGAAAAAAACGCTGCGCCACACAGCAGCTGGGAGAGTGAAGGGAGTGAGGAACGGCACCAAGGTCAGTGTAGAAGGAGGGGGAGAAGTGCTCCAGGCGCCAGAGCAGAAGTCCCCTGTTGCCTGTGGTGAGGACCATGGTGAAGCAGGATGTCCCCCTGCAGCCCATGGAGTACCACGGTAGAGCAAGGTTCCACGCTGCAGCCCGTGGAGGAGACCACGGTGGAGCAGGTGGCCCTGCACCGATGGAGGCTGCCGCCTGTGGAAGACCCCTGCCGGAGCAGATTCTGGGCCGGACCTGTAGCCCGTGGAGAGGAGACCACGCAGGAGCAGGTGACCTGGCAGGAGCTGCTGCCCGTGGGGGACCCAGGTTGGAGCAGTTTTCTCCTGAGGGATGGACCCCGTGGTACGAACCCATATCTGGAGCAGTTCTGGAAGAGCTGCTGCCTGTGGGAAGCCCACGCCGGATCAGTTCATCAAGGACTGAATCCCGTGGGTGGGACCCCACAGCACAGGGGACGAGAGTGACCAAGAAGGAGCGGCAGAGAAGAAGTGCTGTAGGCTGACCACAACCCCCATTCCCCTTTCCCCTGCGCCGCTCAGGGGGAGGAGGTGGAAGAGGGTGGATGGGGGGGGGAAGGTGCTTTTGGTTTCTTTCCTTTGTTTCTCACTTCTCTAGCTTGTTAGTAATGAGCAATAAATCTTACTATCTTCTTATGCTGAGTCTGTTTTGCCCATTACAATAATTATTGCATGATTTTCTCATCCTTATCTCAACCCTTGAGCCCTTTTCACATATTTTCTCCCCATTCCTCTTTGAGGAGGGAGAGTGAGACAGCGGCTGTGGTGGAGCTCGGCTGCCCACTTGAGCAGAACCATGACAAACACCTGAAAACTAAACCTCTTGAATAATAAAAAGTATTGATTGTGTGTGTGTACATTTAGATTTTTTAGTTTGCTTCTTTTCACAGTTTTTCTGAATAGTTATTAAAGCTCCTAAATCATACCCACTTGATTAACATTGCAAAACAAAACAGAGAACATGAATAAGTGAATGAAATTATATCAAATTATCTTTTCTGATGGACAGGAATTTCTTAATATCCCCTTTTCAGTAGAGATACCTGACACATTTCATTTAATATATCTATTAACTAATTCAAGTGCTACTAAAAATACCTAGGCTGGAGCTAGGTTAAATTTTCCTATCAGAAATTTTCCTCTGGCAGAACACTAGAGCTCTACCTGTGGAGTTTTATAACTCCATTGGAAAGGGCAATAATTTCAACATTGAGACTTCTTCAAAAATATAAAAAATCTAGTTGAATTTCAAATCAGATTTTTGGATCCTTTTACACTCACATATATCAGACAAGTGAAAACGCTTAGATGAAAATTTATTTTTACTTCCTTAATATTCTTTATGAAAGATTGGGGCATCCAGCTCCAGAGATACAGTTTATAAAAAATGCTTTGTTATAGGATAGAACTTGTCCATTTGCATGTTCATTTTTCCTACAAATTATAAATAGGAAAGGTGTGGTCATAGAAAAGTGTTAAATTTTTGCCCACTCACGTCTACTTCTGTATAAAGTGAAATGTTACCTGGTATTGTCCCATGAAGCTTATGAAGAGAAGATTTGATTGAAGATTTAATAAAATTAACACTACTTTCTTATTTTCCTCTTTTCTTCTTAATCTTCTCTTCAAGATGAAACTCATCAGCACTTGACAAAAACTGCAAATAACAGCCAGATGCAGGAGCTAGTTTTATCTTTTTATGCAAGTATGTGGTGCTAATTAGTGCAAATTGATTAAACTTTAATTGCCTGATCCATGGCTAATTAATATTTATAAGATGAATGAGCAAGAAAACCAGACATTTATTAAAACACTTTAATGATTTTTCATATGTTTTGACAAAGCAAAGCAAATAGATGTTATGAGTTTAGATGTGCCAGACATAAGTATGGTATTCCTTACATTTTCTATCAGCATCAGAAAACTAAACATATTCCCCTCAGATTACATATGAAGATAGTTTTTCTCTTCCACACAAATATTACTGGTAGTATGTTCTGATTTATACTTTGTTATCCATTTTGTTGAGCAACAGACTGAGAGATAACACTATCATGACTCATACAAGCAAAGAGGCAATATCAGAAAGAATCTGTGCACGTGTTTTCTTTAAAATGGGATGAAATTAATTGTATAGACTTAATATCTTGTAGACAGGTCTACCTCACTTAAAAAAATATTATGTAAACACCAGTATAATAAAATGATGCTACAGCTCTCAACCAACTACTGCTTAGAATTCTCTAAAAGTTCATCTCTTAATAGTTTATTTGAATACTCCAGTACTAAATATTATGCCAGTGCTTTGAACACATTATATTAAAAATAAACAAATAAATAAATAAATAACGCTTGAATTACTATGATGATGTATGCTAAAACTAATTTAAATCTATGTAATCTATTGTATAGCTGTTGTTTTTTTTCCTCAGTCCAGTGGGAAGGTCCATTACTATCTTCATTCAGTCTGATTGCCTAACCTGGACAATGAGCTAGTCAATTTTTAAAATAGTCCTCTTTTTGGCATAGCCCATTTCTAATAACGTCTTCCTTCCAAGAAATATGAACTCACATTCAACATTATTCATTCAACCTTACTGCATTCTTTGTCTGCCAACATGTTTGTGGTCTAGAAAAAATAGTTGGGGGGGGAGGGAGGCAGGGGGGAAGGGAAAGAGGAAGAGGGAAGGCAAGGAAGAGCCTTTAACACTCATAATTTCTCTAGTTATGTATATGCCAGTTTTATTGTTAGCATTCTCTCTAACAATGTTTCAGCACAGATGTCCTAGATTTGGTGCAGACATGGTTTAAGTAATTGCTAAATTCTAGAAATGCAGCCAGTTAGGACCCATATTTCCTGCCTGTTCTCTCTCTCTCTCTTTTTTTTTTTTTTTTTTGAATATATTTGCAATATTTTCATCTCCAAAGAATAAACTTGAGCTTGATAAGAGCCAACTTCTGATGGAAACTTTGGGCAACACTTTACCTCCTGAATAAAAAGATACAGCTTTTCTTTGAATGAAGAGATGAGCTAAATTCATTGACATTGTTAAATAAAAGAGAGTGATCACTGACTGCAGGACTATGTGAAGACTAGCTTGTATCAATGCTCTTAAGACTATTCCCATCTGTCTAGCTGTTATATGTGAAACAGTGAAAAAAACAGTTAAGTAGTTAATCAGGTTCAATTTTCTCCCTAAGCCCCTTTCATCATATTAGGCATACTCAAGAAATCTAAACTTCAAATCCATTAAGACCAGGTTACCTGTGACATTCCTATATACCAAAAGGTTTATAATTTTTAAACCTGTTGATGCAATTCTCTTTTGTTTCATTCTTCTTTTTTTTCTCTCTCTTTTTTTTTTTTCTTCAATAGAAGTTAACATTATAAATCAATTAATTAATTAATTAATTTAGTTTTAATAAATGGTCTCCAAATAAATAAACTTTCAGACCATGTGACTAAGTGACAGTCCAAACTCTTCTTAAACTCCGACAGTAAAAATTTCGTTCTCTCAATTTCAGCTTAGGGCTAAAACTGATAAAAGTGAATAGATGAATACAGAGATACATACTCGTTTTAATTATATTTCAATCTGAATGGTTTTAATTGTGTTGCCTAAATATAGCAGACTCTTATTTGTGGTGTATCCAAGGTATTTGTGTGGAAAGACACAGAGTCTGTAGAAATCTGCAAATTTTAGGGCAGCAGGACCGTAAAGTATAAAAACTGCCCCAGGTACTGAACCAGGTAACCAAATTTCACCTTTCTTGACTGTTTCTAAACCACTCAAGCTGAACAATTCCCAAAATCTAGATGTCCAATTTACTGAATAGTTCATCTTCTCCTGTAACTGTGTTAAAGATATGAACATACTAAGAAATGGCAAGGCAAGAAAAGAAAAGACAAGGCAAGAAAAAGACAAGAAAAGAAAAAGAAGGGAAGGGAAGGGAAGGGAAGGGAAGGGAAGGGAAGGGAAGGGAAGGGAAGGGAAGGGAAGGGAAGGGAAGGGAAGGGAAGGGAAGGGAAGGGAAGGGAAGGGAAGGGAAGGGAAGGGAAGGGAAGGGAAGGGAAGGGAAGGGAAGGGAAGGGAAGGGAAGGGAAGGGAAGGGAAGGGAAGGGAAGGAAAGGGAAGGGAAGGGAAGGGAAGGGAAGGGAAGGGAAGGGAAGGGAAGGGAAGGGAAGGGAAGGGAAGGGAAGGGAAGGGAAGGGAAGGGAAGGGAAGGGAAGGGAAGGGAAGGGAAGGGAAGGGAAGGGAAGGGAAGGGAAGGGAAGGGAAGGGAAGGGAAGGGAGAAAAAAGATGTGATTTCCATGTCTAGAAACAGTCTGTTCCCTAGTCTGTATAGAAGGGCTGGAAATTAGTTTTAAATACATTAATTTAATGAGATTAGTATTCAGCAACCCGACAACATATTATCAATAACTTACTTGTGCACCATGGTGATTTTTTCCCGTAGCTTTTGATACAATGCTTACGATGTCTCCAAAATGCATTCTCATCTTACACTTTTTCAATTTGTTGTACAGATGACCTTCATACATGTATAAAATACTGTGTGGTTTTGAATACATGTATATGGGGAAAGTTTGTTTAAGCTTTTCTTGTTTAAGCCTGGTTTTCATTCTCAACATCCAAACTTACTTTGAAAGGCTATAGAGTCCTCACTCATTTTTACTGATCGAAGCAAGCTACAGATCTTTTGAAGTCCTGGTCATTCTGATATTCAGACTAACACAAATGTTTGGTTGTTGCTTGTTTCTTTGGTTTTGTTTTTGTTTTTGTTTTGTTTTTCAGTCTATTTTACGAGTCTGAAGTTGCTTTTCACAGAAACCAAAACTTGTGGAGAATAGGGAAAATCTAGTATATGACCGAATCTCATTCCAACATACATTTGGAATACAACTGGATTAAGGAACTAGGAAATAGTTATTCCCATGACCCATAATATATATATATATATACATATATATATATATATACATATATATATATATATTATTTTATAATATTTTTTTTTAAAGAAAATGAAGGAAGGAAGGAAGGAAGGAAGGAAGGAAGGAAGGAAGGAAGGAAGGAAGGAAGGAAGGAAGGAAGGAAGGAAGGAAGGAAGGAAGGAAGAAAGAAAGAAAGAAAAGAAAGAAAGAAAGAAAGAAAGAAAGAAAGAAAGAAAGAAAGAAAGAAAGAAAGAAAGAAAGAAAGAAAGAAAGAAAGAAAGAAAGAAAGAAAGAAAGAAAGAAAGAAAGAAAGAAAGAAAGAAAGAAAGAAAGAAAGAAAGAAAGAAAGAAAGAAATGCTATGGGACTAGAATGGGCATCTTGGGTCACAAAGTCCAGGTTAGTATCATTAAAAAAGGCTGTAATACACAATTAAATTTGTAACCTTATCAAAATCTCTCTTAAATATAGTTAAAAATTTACCCATTTTTCATATTGGAAGACAGGCCTTTTACCTCTGATGTTCTGCCCTCTGCTAAATAGATACAACTCCCTTTCAAGCTAAGTGTCAGGGTGTGCTAACATTGAGCTGAACTACTGGCAGAATTAGACCCTGATCTTTTTTAAGGCTCTTTAATAACTGGAGTGTTCATTCAAAGCTGTTCCATAGGTAAATCAATTGCTGCGTTAAGTGAGTCTTCTACTAGAACAATGAGAAAATATACCCGAGCTATTTACATACAAGCATATTTGTACTGAATACAGTAAAATGAACTGTTCATAGGAATTTGCTTTCTTTTCTTTTCTTTTCTTTTCTTTTCTTTTCTTTTCTTTTCTTTTCTTTTCTTTTCTTTTCTTTTCTTTTCTTTTCTTTTCTTTTCTTTTCTTTTCTTTTCTTTTCTTTCCTTTTTTTTTCTTTCCCTTTCCTTTTTTTTCCCTTCCCTTCCCTTCCCTTCCCTTCCCTTCCCTTCCCTTCCCTTCCCTTCCCTTCCCTTCCCTTCCCTTCCCTTCCCTTCCCTTCCCTTCCCTTCCCTTCCCTTCCCTTCCCTTCCCTTCCCTTCCCTTCCCTTCCCTTCCCTTCCCTTCCCTTCCCTTCCCTTCCCTTCCCTTCCCTTCCCTTCCCTTCCCTTCCCTTCCCTTCCCTTCCCTTCCCTTCCCTTCCCTTCCCTTCCCTTCCCTTCCCTTCCCTTCCCTTCCCTTCCCTTCCCTTCCCTTCCCTTCCCTTCCCTTCCCTTCCCTTCCCTTCCCTTCCCTTCCCTTCCCTTCCCTTCCCTTCCCTTCCCTTCCCTTCCCTTCCCTTTCCTTTCCTTTCCATATACTATTTAAAAGAACTAAAATCATAAATACACACAAAAATTATAAAACTTTTTCAGGCTTTGAAAAACAGCTATCACTTTGGTTATATTGGGTCTATTCATTTTTCTCAGATATGTAACAATTAAATGGATCTATGAAGAACTGAGTATGAGGCCCTTGAGGTCATGCTGGACGTGTTTTCTCAGTTTGCTCATGCTGAGCTAAAAAGCTGTTGTCTAAAGCAGTAGCAGCAGAAAGAAATGCATTAAAAAAAAAAAAAAAAAAAAAAGATCCTCTGAATTTATGAGGAGTGCATCACAAAGACAAATATTTCAGCCATGCAATTCCATTCGGCCTTTTCAGCTGTGTGTCCATAGCAAGTCAACAGCTAAATTGAAAAATCAATTCCAATTTAAATTATTGGAATAAAGAACACCAGGAGTCAGAGATGAAATGGCTTTGTTCTCTGAGATCCTTTTTAATTGGAAAGTTATTTCTTTAGGGTATTCTAATGGTTCTGAGGAAAGATTGCAAAACAAAGTTGATCGGCTGGGGGAAGGTTAATAGCTAATGTGCTTTTCTTGCTGCACAGCAGCCTCCTCTCTTTATGACAAGCTCCATCATATGTGAAAAGAGCCACTATTCTATATCATTTGATACATGCAACTATAGTGTCTCCTTCAGTTTTCCAAAGAAATCATATTATGAATGTTACTCTGACACATATTCATAGCACTTTGGTTGGCATTCTGACCAGAATTTCTCTACTTACAAATATGTATATGTTAATTTGCTTAAAATGTCCATGATATTGGGTAGTTTAATTGAAGATTAAGGTGGTTTTATAAGTATTAGTTATATATTAAAACAAACGTTGGTAGCCTTACGTATATTAAGTGTTTTCATTTCAAGTCCACTGAAATGATAACGTAGGTAGACAATCATCAACTACAGCTAGAAAAGCTTTAAGGAAACATTGCAAAGAAGAAACTAGATTATGCTGACACAGGGCAGAGTGAGAAAGGAAAGATAAGACATTACTGGAAAGAAAAAGAAGAAGAAAAAAAAGATTAATAAATAGCCTTTAAGTTTAAACTAAAACAGAGTAGAAAGAAAAGCCTTGTTTCTCATGTAAGCATCATAGCCAATACCTAGAAATGCCATGGTTTAGTTATAACATCTCAGCAACCTTTACTATGTTAAAAGAAAACTGTTTAGGGCAGCTGTAGATTAGGAGCCTTAAATGGGCATTTAATTTTAAATTAATAAAACAGTTATGGTATGTGTTAAGAAAAGTTATGGAGGTTTGCTTAGTATATTTAATTAGTGTAAAAGAGATAAATCTAGTTGCCATGTAATGAACTGAGAACTGCAGATACAGTAAATGTGTACTTACGTTCCTATTATTAATGCATTAAACTTGTAAGAATGTTTAGGAATTTAATTAGCATTTAATAAGATAGTTATAGCAAATTACTGTAGTTAGATGTTAATTGTAAATTAATATTTTTAGTATTTAATTGATATTAACTAATTAATTACTGTTTATTGCATGGCAACTAGATTTATCTTTTATAGAGTTATTAAATCTAAATTAAAAGTTCTATTTTAAGTAGTCTATTCAATTAAAAAATATATAGTCTCGGGGATTTTCAAGGTTTACATTCATGCTGGAATTGGGTGATCTTTGGGTCTTAAATCAGAAAAATAAATTATATAACATAAGGAGATTAAGTATCTCTACACAGGAGGAATATTCCTGTAGATAATCCCAAGAAAATGAAATTACTCAACTGAGTAGAGAGGGAAAAAAAAAAAAAAAAAAAAAAAAAAAAAAAAAAAACACTTGCAAAACCAACCAAAACTTGTCTAGGAATAACAGAAGAGTTTTCACATCATACTTGGGAATAACTTTCCAGTAACCCAATGACATGGTAGAGAAGAAGATAAGCAATCAGATTTTCATAGACCCTCTATATGAGCTAATTGCTTTAAAATACTCACCACAGAAAATAAATATTGTTTTGTGTTTGTGGAATATTTTGGAATTTCTTGTCTTTACTTAAATTGAAGTTACACTGTTCTGGATCTCCATTCAGTGTTGCTCATTTGCATTACGCTAACTCTACAGAACCAGTTATATGTAATGATAAAAGTTTATAAGACTAATTTCAGAGAGAAATGCAGTTTTACAAAAATTAAGAATGTATCATAAGTTGTTTAGTCTACAGATATGCCAAAGAAGACATTGCATTTAGCTCCTATGTCTATATTTCAACACAAGGATTAGGTACCTAAAGCATGATTAATAGTTTAGATAGATACTGTCCCTTTGCAAACTGATTGCCAGCAATGCGTGCACTCTGCAAACAATTCCACTCTTGAAATTAAAAACAGATGCAAAATACAGTCAAATCCTAGGGACTATGGTTCTAAACATGTCATGCTGATTTTTTTATTACATTCATTGTTATCTGAATCCTTCCTTTAGCCATCAAGAATTTTATTGCAAAGCTACATTAGCCTTTTATAATTTCTTTAATTTTTCCTTGGTATTAGAAGAATATTTTAGTGTAATTTAATTTTAATCCTTTTTATATGTCAATTTTTCCTCTAACACATAGATATATTCAACTACTCTTTCACATTTCCATTGTCTTAGTGTAAATAAAAACTTGATCTCACACAAACCATCAGCAAAACTTACATAGATATGAGTAGGCCAGGGATTTTTACTGTTTCTTAATTCTCCAGTACTCTGAATTCTCCATTGTTGAAAATGAATGTACTTATTTTTTACAAATTACTTCATAGTCCACTTACTTTACATTCATGTGTCTGAACAAATGGTATTTTTATAATCTTTTTTATCAATCCTTCCTTAAAAAACAAAACAAACAAACAAACAAACAAACAAAACAAGAAAACACTTTATTTTCTAGATAATCCTTCCATCTGAATCATGACTTCACTACATTCCTAACTCAAGAATCTCTTTGGTGATTCATGTTTAGATGTATTTGTCACCCACCAGATGGTTGCATAGTTAAAGCATCCCATGAGCACAATGCCTTGAGATTTCAAACTCCAGAATAGTTGGTCCAAGAATTTTTCATACTTGTTTTCTTCAAGTCTTCAGGGTTTGTAGCAGATGCTACTTATTTGAGTGCAACCATACCTCTCACTACCTTATTGTCCTAACTGATTTAGTAAGTATTTTAGTTCTATATTTCCAAATGCAAAGTAGGATTTAAATTACATGTTGATTCATCTGCCAGTGTATGAAAATAACTCCTCTAAACTGAAATTTCTAGTCATCTTTTTTCCTGGAGGATTACATTCTTCTGTACGAAAACAAAACTAAACTAATAGTAACTAAACTAAACTAAACTAAACTAAAATACCTAAAGTAAGAACATACAGACTTTTTTTTTAATAAAAAATAAAAAATCTGAGGTTTCTAACTGCATTCTTTCTTTAGTTATTTTGTACACTGATTCAGTGTCCATTTAGCCCACTGTGGTTATAAAAATCTAGGTTGGCAACATGACTATATGTAAGGAAGTTATATAACTTCACATTCAGCTACTTTTGCTTTCCCATCTGGACCGATTACTCTAAAGTTTGACTAGAGTCCAGACCAAATCTTCTGAATATTGTTGTTGAGATATAGCCATACAAAGCTCATATACAGAGTATTTAAATTAGGGAGGTAGATAATGCATGTGCTTGAGGTTACTAAGGGCCCTATGTAATTATTACATTTTGTGTTGATTGTCTTGCTTAGAATAATATATATTTGTATCATATGTATATATTTTCTTTTTCCTTTCCTTTCCTTTCCTTTCCTTTCCTTTCCTTTCCTTTCCTTTCCTTTCCTTTCCTTTCCTTTCCTTTCCTTTCCTTTCCTTTCCTTTCCTTTCCTTTCCTTTCCTTTCCTTTCCTTTCCTTTCCTTTCCTTTTTTTTTTCTTTTTTTTTTTTTTTAGATTGAAATTTAAATATCTTTAGGAGAGATTGTAAGAGCTTAATTGTTTTAAAATACTACCAAACATATTTAAGCTGAAATACAAAAAGCCTTTAACAAAAATTCTTTAAAAGCTTTTTCAATTGTATCATCACCAATCTGCAACTCAAGACCTAGAGATGGCAATCCCCCCGAATCATGCTACAGTTAATATGTACTTACTAATAAAATTCATCAAGCATTCCAAATGTATATGACACAAATATATAGCATTCGGTATGAAAAAGTTCATCAAGAGTTGGAAGTAAAACTGAACAAATTCATTATAGTCTTCTTCCATGCCATGTTTTCCCCTGTCTCCTTAAACCATTTCACAGTGAATGGTTTCCTGTGTGCTCTGTTGCAGATTTATTCTTCTCTTGATGCATGCATGTAACTCCCCATTAATGTTAGTAGGAATGAGATTTACGTATGTGCACTGAGAGGAGAACAGACCCCATGGTATTTTATTCGCCTATACAGGATTATAGCCTCTGAGGATAGATTTGATTTTTTTGTTGTTAGCAAAAAAGCAGCTTGACAAGTAGCTTTTTGATTGATAATACACTGGGAGTCATAATTTATATAATCTTGCACCTGCTACTGAACATAAAGGTCACTTTAAAAGGTGTGAGCTGTGTGTGCTGGGGCAGAGCATAAACTAGAGGGTCAGTTTTCAGTAGTTACTGTATGATGGGGAAACAGATAAAAAATCCTACCAGTGCTGATAAAATTGAAAATATCATGGCAAGCATTGTAATTAACAGCAAGTTTCCAGAACTTGACATTCTGAGCAAGTGTCATTCCCTAGGTTATTACAGAGGGAATTAGAGTAGCCTTTCACTGTCAAACTGATATATACCATTGGAATATTGCTTAAGAAAAAGTACCATTTGTGATGTATTTTCAGGATTTAAGCATCTGCTGAATTCCATCTCTTTCTATCATCTTCTGAAAACAGGTATACATCTCAAAAGGTCTCTATTTTGGGCACTGAGTAGATTCGGTATTTCAGCATTTTTCTATATTGTAAAAAAATTATTCTGCTCTGTGTGTAAGAACTCTCACACACGGCATCAGCAAAACATTCCTAAAACTTAAATATTTTTGGGGTAAGATTAGTTTCATGAAATGTATTCTAAATATATTTCACTGTATACAGTCATTTTTCTAAGGAATCCCATTCATACAGTGGGGGAAAATAAATAAATAAAGCTTTCAGACCATAATGTAAGATGCTTTTTTCTATTATTGCTTTCTTTCTCTCTCTCTCCCCCCTCTATTAGCCTTTCAAATATGTAAGGAGGTAACAAATGTCTGTGCAAAGTGTTATTTGGAGTGAATCCAAATTATTAACCTTCTTGTTGTAACCTTCATCTCCTGCTGTCACCTACAAGCTGTAAGGCACTGTACTTTCAAGGAAATAAGATATTAATCTTTCAATTTTTTCAGTCAAACTTTACTTGTATGTGTACTAATATGTCCATATACCGTGGTTCTAGTTATTATCTGTGCACAATTTGCTGTAATTTTTAATTATAAAATGAATAGGGTTAATTTCATCTCAAGTTTCATATTTGGAAAGAATCCAAAAGCTGGAAAAAAGATTATTATTATTATAATTATTATTATTTAATTTTCTTGTGGGGCTTTGATCAGCTTTCTCCAACCTCTTAATATGAGCCAGTCTTGAATATGTTGGATGACTTTTACTTCGATATTGATGATTAAGAGTTCTGTGCTTATTTGGGATTTCCACTTCATATTGGTTACTGTTGAATTCCTCTGTTGATTTGAATCATTTTGGGGGGTCCGAAACAGAATCAAGCTTAGTATTTGGAAGCCATATCTACAACATGGAGTGTTCATTGTCTCCTGTCATGACAAGAGAATGCATTCCTCTTTTCAGGATGGAGAAAGGTTTACAAGAAATTGTTACAAGAAATTACTTCTGACATTAATGGAACAGGGAAAAAATTCACTTTCCATAAAAATAACTGCTCTTAGACCTAGCTATGTCTTCATAGATCACTATGGTTTACAAATGACCTACAATAAATAAAGTAGACACCTCTGTTATGGGGATGAAAGTCTTGACAACACTGATTAGTTATGGCAATTATTTTAGAGCTTTACCCTGTTTGCCAGACTTTTCTTGTTTCTACCATTTTATCTGCAGTACCTAGTTATGACAAAAATGAAAAAATAAAACTAAGAACTAGAAAGATTTTTGTAATACAAATTATCAATACTTCCATAACTAATGACGGGAAGAAAAACACTTTCCTCACAGATCAGTTATTTCAATAACATTTTATTAGCTTTATTTCAGTGTCATTAAAATAAACTGTGACTGATTTATTATACAGCAATGATGCTCTCCCACAGGTGAAGCTAATATGAAACAGTATGGCAGTATCTTTTGCTCACATGTACACGGTCAAAGTATGACTCAAGATTATTCTGCTTAGCTTGCCCAAAGATATTTGTTTTCCTTCATAAAGTTAATTCAATTAAATTAAAATACTTTATCCGCTTCTGCATTAACTAGCAAAAGCTTTTATATGCCATGGGCAGTATCCACTAAAATTTCCATTGTTTCTAATATTTTTCTTCAATATTGTTCATAAGAATTTACATTTTACTCAGATTTGATAAAGAATTGTAAAATGTTATAGCATTAAATATCTTAATTGGTTGTGTTTCTATACAAAATATCAGATATTATTTTAATTCATCTTACTAAATGTTCATTATCACACAATAAAATAACTAAATAGAATATTATTTATATGTATTTTTCATTTGGGATGTATATCCTCATACAATTGTCTTTTTTGTACGCTACTGCATGTTCAATTGATTCAGGAAAGACCAGAGGGATTTTTCATGGAAGCGCAAATGTAACACCATACTTTATGGTTGAGGATAGTTTATGAGAGAAAGATTTTTGTGCCTTAGCGGTAGAGCATGAGAACCAGTTTTTAACACTAGCATTGCCAACTCTCAGGCTGATTATCCAAACCTTTGTCTATGACATGTGAAGTTATTATTCATTATGTTAATGTAAAATAATGAACAACAACAACAAAACTACTTAGAGGATTGAATAATGACTCCATGTTTTCTAGAAAATAAAAAATGTTACAATCATTAGCCAAGGTCAAAATGACATAAATACATCACAGGTCCTACAGCTCAGGGAAGAAAATAACAGCTTAATGAGATTATGGAGTAAGATTCGGCAATTACTTAAAAAGTAAATGTAAAGATTTCTAGCACTGGACTCAGTTTACTTTCTTTTTCACAGATTTTTGAAAAGATAGCTATATTGTTCTGTAGTTATATACTTCCATAGTTATATTACAACTGTAGTTCTGTATCTTCCTTGACAAAAATATTCATAGTGTGTTTTTTTTTCCTTAATTTTTAAACTGTTATGGAAAACACAGCAATGATCATACTAATTCAACCCAACTAGGGATATCTACCTATTGTTAAATAGGAACTAATTTCCTGCCTAGGGAAACTCATGAAAATTGGGGGAGGGGTGTGGCAGGATTTAATATAAATTGTTAATGTAAAATTAAGTTATCAGAATGCAGAAGAATCTCAGAATCACTGATGTTGGAAGACATCTTTTGAGATCACTTAGTTCAAGACCCCTGTTCAAACTAACTCAGAGCAGGTTGCCCAGGACTGTTCCCTGGCTTTTGTATCTCTCCAGGGAGGAAGACTCCACAACTTCTCTGGTAAACTCATTCTAGTGTTTGACTACTATGAGAGTAAATAAATAAATATAAAAGCAAAGAATTAATTACTTAATTAAATGAAAACTCTTGAGTTCAGATGGGGTTCTGTGTGTTTTAATTTGTTCCTGTTGTTTCTTGGCCCATCACTGAGCATTTCTGAGTAGAGTCTGGCTGCCTCTTCTTCATTCTCTCCCTTTATCTATTACACACAACTATAAAATCCAACCAATCATTCTCTTCTGTAGTTCCGTATCTCTCAGCCCCTCTTCATATGACAGATGCTCCATTTTCTTTTCATACTTCTGACCTTTTACTAAGCTCACTCCAGTATGTCCAGGTGTATCTTCTGGGGAGCCCAGCACTGGACACAGCACTCCAGGTGTGCTGCATCAGGGCTGAGTGGAGGGTAAGGAACACCTCTCTTAAAAGGAATTGCTGTTCTGGTCTCCACTATAGCAGTTCTGGTCTCCACAATATAAAAAAGGATAAGGTCCTTGAGAGCATCCAGAGGAGGGCAACAAAGATGGTAAAAGGGCTAGAAGATATATAGAACGAGAGTTAGGTTGTCTTGTCTGGAGAAAAGAATGCTGAGGTGACCTCACTGCTCTCTACAACTTCCTGAGGAGGGGAAGCACAGAGGGACATCTCTCCACAATTGATGACAGGACATGGGGGAATAGCACAAAGCTGTGATGGGGAAGGTTCAGATTAGACATTAGGAATTATTTTTTTTTTTACTGTGAGGGTGATCAAACACTGGAACCAGCCTCCTAGAGAGCTGGTTTATGCCCAGTGCCTGTCAGTACTCAAGAGGCATTTGGACAATGCTTTAGCTTTTGGTTATCCCTGAAGAAATCAGTCATTTGGACTGGATGACCTTTGAAGGGCTCATATTTTTCCTAGTCTTCCTTTTCTTCGGGCTTTGATTCTGAAAAAAAAATCAATAATTCCATATTATAACACTACAAGAAAAATCTCTCAAATCCAAGCACATATTGTTCTCTGTTTGTTGCTGATAATAGCTGACAAGGTGAAAAGAGAAAACAGTACTTTCTACAAAATCTTTGCTTCTTCTTTTTTTTTTTTTTTTTTTTTTATATGTAAAATTCTGCAAAATGAAATAATGAAAAAAAATCTTTAAACTTGAAATAACTTTAGCTCATGCTTGGATGTAGCTGGAGGGACAATATTTTAGCTATAAAAAAATATCTGTATAGATGTATGGTAGGATTGATGATTAAAAAAAATAAATTACTGGGAATTTGCAGAGACACCCACCCACTCACCCAATTTATTTTTCAATTTTTCTTTTTCAATTTTTTCAATTCCAATTTCTTATAACTTGAACAACTACCAAGCAGAGACCAACTTTATATTTCATGAGGTAAAACATCCTTTCCTTTTCAATAACCACAAGGTCTGCAAAAATAAAAGCCTATATTGACAGCTTCCAGATTGTCCTAGACGTAGCCTTTGTTTCAAACTAACCATTTTGTTTACTGCTAAACATTAAAATAACTATTGTATTAAACTATTTTTCTGCCATGTCTTCGATTTTATTCAGAGTAAGTGGTAAGAATCATACCTCCTCTATTCAGAAATTACTTCTCTACATATTCGTCCTTCATGACAGAACCAAAAGTTGTTCACTAGAAGTGAAGGACCATTTAATGTGTACCCAATCAGAATTAGGCAGTTAACAAACAATGTTCTCTTCATTTGAAGGTTGAGTCTCTCATTGGAGGGTACCTGTTTTTCCACCGTTTCTAATTCCTTCTCAGTTTAAAGATGAAATAGACCTGCAAAAATGATCAGTCTCTTATCCTCTGTATTGTACCGTGGAAAGGTAAGAATTATAAGGCTTTACATATATTTGCTTAAGCTTTGAACTCCGTGTTTTACCTGTATGTATGCATATATATGCAGAATTCATAAACAAATTATGTGAAATTCAAAGTTGGTAAAGTAGTGTTATTTTTAGTGAAAGTACAACATATGGATTCTGTTCAGTAATGTATGGGTGTGGCTAAGAAAGCCAAAGCTCACATGGTGAAGGACATGAATGGAAACAAAAGAGGTTCTACGTGTTCATCAACAACAGAACACATAAGAATACATGTAGAATACACTATTTTACATATGTCAAAATGCAGAACACAACACAGTATTGTTCTGATACATATATTTATATATATACAGAAATAGGAAACTAATTCAGATTAAGAAGAATATACTCTTCTCTGAGGTCCAAGCATATGCTCTAGCTTCCCATTAAGTGAACTAGCTTTTTTTTTTTTTTATCAGAACAAATGAGAGTAACTGAAAATAAGAAGGATGTTATATCAGAAAGCAATTTGGCCCACATCAATACCTTGCAGATTAAGTTCTTTGTAAGAAAATGTCATGTGAATCTTCATTTGACAAGTCATGGTCATAATAGCATGGAGCTCCCCAAGGAACCCAAAAGGTCTTTTGCCTTCACTATATCTTCAAAAACACATGAAACCAAATGCAAAATGCAGTGACATCAGTGGTCTATAAAACTGTGACCTTCAACTTGATGGATTTAGAGTAATAAAAGGCCTCAAAAGCAGCTGACATATAAACATATAGTGTAGTTGTAAGGAAAACCCACTTTGGTGTATAATGAGAAAGAAATTTAATATTATGTTTACAGATTCCACAGGCTTTGCTGTTCTAGGTTCACCTGAGCACATTTCCAAACTGAAGAGACCACCATATTGGAGGCAGGTCAGTGAGTGGGAGATGTTAGATTACTTGGATATAAACTTGGGAAGAAGGGTGATGCTTAAAAAGCAGCAACTGAAGGCATCTGAGGGGGGAGGAGGAAAAGATATATTTCTGAAAATATAGCATTAGTTATATATCAAAAATAAGATTCTGCAGGGAAAACAAACAAACAAACAAAACACTTTTGTAATAGTAGCATATAGGGTTTTTAACTACTGGTTTGAAATTGTATTTCTAGATTACACTTGCTGATCATTTCTGTGAAATAAAGCTAAGAAATTAATTTAACTGAAACAGTGAGACAATGAAAGGACAGTGCTTCCAAAACAAGCATCAGCCAGAAATCCGTCCGTGCAACACCCTAGTGAAGTGGTGAAACTCCCCAAAATAGAATAGAATAAAATAAAATAAAATAAAATAAAATAAAATAAAATAAAATAAAATAAAATAAAATAAAATAAAATAAAATAAAATAAAATAAAATAAAATAAAATAATGACAAGAGTGGCCAGCAGCATGTTGGGACAGGGAAACTGCTCCCTCCACTGCAAATTCGTAGAAGCCAAGATACAAGCTCCAATTCACTTTGAAGATCTTTGCTAAATTGGATCTGAATTTGAAAAGACAGTCTGATGCTGACAATATTTTAGAACAAAAACAGTTATTCCCATTGCCTAAAAATAACAGGTCTTATCTGATTTTCTAGACATACTTCAGGTGAAGTCCAATTAAGAGGGGTCTGATTATAGAAATTTGTGAAAAACATTCAGTACTCTTACACCTCACAGAATCCTATAAATTGTCTACTACTTCCATGTAATCACACTATGTAATCTACTACCTAAAATTTTGAATGATCATGGAATTAATGTTTATTACATATAATTTAGTTTAAATGCATGGAGGCTTCTCTCTTAATATGTAGAAATCAGAAGTTCTGCATGCATTTTAATTTATTACATACACAATTTATATTCAGATACATATATGTTTGATTTACTTGTAAAAATACAATGACAAATTTTGTCTGTGTTTGGCTGCAGTTCCACTCTGAGTCCTTTGCAAGCACAAGATTTCCAAATTTAAAGTTATTTGCATGCAGGGGATGCATCCTACAGTTCTACTAACATACGACATTTTTCTAAGCCTTTCATCTATCTATATAGGTTCTTATGTAATCACCACCTTCACAGTATCTAAGGAGTCTAATGACTCCTTGTTCTGCCAGGTTTGCACTTAGAGCTTTTTATTGCCAGTCTTTAGAAAGGCGTTTGAACTGTGGCAGGTAGGACAATCCAAAGACAGATCTCATTTCAAAGTATTCTGAAGGGAATAGCTAGTAAAGAAGAGCAGTGATTGATGCAATAGAAGACATAAGAGGATTTTCCTTTTTTTTTTTTTTTTTTTTAAACTAGCTACAAAAAAGTCTAGATTCGACTTCAAACTTGAAAAAAAACTTGAAGTGTTAAAGGGGACTCTTAGATCTGATCATCTCAAAGCTCCTAATCTATGCAAAAGGTGGGCATTGATGTAAAAATAGTGCATGTATGAACAACTCAGAAGCATAGTTAAAGTTCAATGTGTATTTGTGGGTCTCAGTGCTTTGAAAATGCTTGTGAGACTTGCAGAAGGTGAGAACAGTCAACAAACCATTTTGTGAGAGAAAGCAGATTTTTTTTTTCATTTGTTGCATACTACATTTTCTTTCTATATTGGAAAACAAAATTCAGAGAAGTGAGAGAAAATTATAAAATTTGTTTGCAAAGCCCATCTTCCTGCAGTACTACTAAGCTATATAATTTTTATTTTAAATTATTGTTTTTCAAGATATTTAGTGTCAAGATTATCAAAAGGATACTATCCATTATCCTGGCCACATCTCTTTAAGTGCATTCTGTCTCATGCAGTTAAATAGGTAAGTGCCTGAATTTTATTTTCACACTTATACCTGATTTAAACATTTTTGTGAACAGAAAATCAGACCTTTAATTGCATAAGTGGGAATTTGACATTTTGATAGAAGAAACATTTAGTGTTCACCTTCCATTACTTTAAAGCACAGGTTATTAGAAAAATAATGAGTCATTATTCCCCTCAAGAACTGAAATGAAAGGGAATTTTCTTGGTCAGCACTTCTAAGGTACAATCTCATCATTGTTGTATTGAAAAGCTAAACATTTTCTCCCAGACCTTCACAACTGCATTGGCCAGAAGAGACCTGAAACACAGAGTAAAAAGTGGGTTACAAAATCACATTTATTCTTTTTTTTCAAAAGACAACAAAATACAAAGTCAAGTCATAGTAAATTATTCTTTAAAGATAGACATCATGATAGCCTAGCAACCTGATGCAGTGATTCTGAAAATAAAATAAAATAAAATAAAATAAAATAAAATAAAATAAAATAAAATAAAATAAAATAAAATAAAATAAAATCCTGTCAAATGAACATTATTAATTTTGTAACTTTTAAGATAATAGAACCATTTTACTGTAAGGTGTTTCTCTACAAAAACTGATGCATCATGATGTATGGAAGTCTTCCCAAGAAGAACCCTTCAAAGAATGAATGTTGTCTTACATAAATATATATGTAAAGAATTGAAGTACATAATTATGGTACTATAAAATATTATTATGCTATATATGGATAGATATATATTTTTTCAGAACCATATATTTCAACATGTTGAGAGTATGGCATAAAATAAATAAGTGGCATATCTCTGCACAACAGTGACTTCTTTCATATCACATCTTAATACCAGGGATACTTTCTTGCTACAAACATTACACTGTGGATATACTCGGGGCACCATGGTGTCACAGTGTAAGAGAGCAACTAGAAATATGTGCAAAAATAAATAAATTAAAACCATGATCCTAACATACACAAGAACATATTCAGCATCTTGTTCTTGACTCCAGTCCAAATATGATTAGTCTGTTTCACTGGTGCCTTTTCATTTCTTGTCTATCTGAAAAAAAAAAAAAAAAAATATATATATATATATATATATATAAAAAGATGTAATATTTAAAAATATTTAAAGGCAGCTGATAAGAAAGATGGGGAAAGACTGTAGCAATGGGCCAAGCAGGAATGGTTTTAAACTAGAATAGCAAGGATTTCGATTAGATATTAGTAAGAAATTCTTTATTCAAATGATTATGAGGTACTGGAATGGGTTGCCCAGAGAAGCTGTAGATGCCCTGTCCCTGGAAGTGTTCAAGGCGAGGTTAGATGGGTCTTTGAGCAGCTCGATCTAGTAGGTGTCCCTGCCCATGAAAGGGTGTTGGAACTAGATCTTTAAGGTTACTTCTAATTCAAACCCTTTTATAATTCTATGATTCTCTACATAATTAAATACGTATAATTAAATATGACTATTGTTAACTAGTTGTATTTTCTAGTTATGTAACTGTATACCTAAATGTAGACAGCTAAGAAAAGGAAATAGCATATGTACAGGAAAATGATTAGAATATACACGTAAATGATGTAATGATTAGCTTTTACCATAATTCAAGGATTTTATGGAATTACCTTCAAACAATGGCTTGTTTGTAACCCTCCTGCATGTGCTAAGTATATAACTACTACTTCCTTTTTAAATAAATATGTGCATTTGTATGTATAACAATAGCATAAACTTGGTTGTGATTTGGATTGTGATCTGGATGACAGTGTTTTTGATCTTTAACTGTTCAGATCCTAGGCTGTATGAAATGGTATTGGGTTTATGTGTCCTGGTTTTGGTAGATGGCCTGAGGGATGCAGAGATGATTTCTCTGAGAAGATAAGCTGAACCCATCAGCATTGTTGGTGGCACTTCTGTGATAGAATAGTAAGGATAAAAAATGCTGTGCAGCAGCTGTGAGGCAAAGGAGTGAGAAATATGTGAGAATGAACCCTGCAGACGGGGAGGGGGTGGAGGTACTGACACTGTAGCAGAGGTTCCCCTGTTGCCCATGAAGAGGTCCATGGTGGAGTAGGCTGTCACCCTGAAGCCCATGGTATACAGCAGCAGAGCTGATAGGTACTCCGCAGCCCATAGAGGACCCCATGCCACAACAGGTGGATATGGCCTGAAGGAAGTTGCAGCCTATCAAGAGCCCACAGAGGAGCAGACTCCCAGCAGAAACTGAGGTCCCATGGCAAACTCATGCTGGACCAGTCTGTTCCCGAAGGACTGCACCCTGTAATACAAACAGGTGGTGGAGTGGTTCATCAAAGACCATTCTGTGGGAGGGTCCTTGAGGAACATGAGGAGGAAGCAGCCGGAGAGATGAAATGTAATAAACTGACTGCAATCTCAGTCCCCATCCCTCTGTGCCACTCAGGGGAAGGAGGTTGAAGTGTCAGGTGTGAAGCTGAGCCTGGGAAGAAGAGGGGGGGAAAGAAGGGAAAGTTCATTTAGTTTTGTTTTTATTTCTCACTATCATAATCTGTTATTAATGGAAATTAATTAAATCAATCTTCTTCAAGTCAAGTCTGTTTTTACTGTAATGGTAAGGATGAGCAATCTTCCTGTGCCTATTTTGACCACTGAGTTTTTTCATAGTATTTTCTCCTCATGTTCTGTTCATGAGGGGGTGTGAGAGATTGGCTTGTTGGGTACCTAGCAGCCAGCTGGAGTTAACCCACTGCAGAAATGTATTCTGAAGTAAATGTCCTTTGCAACTGGCTACAGAATAAACCTAGAGCATAAGGATTGAAATGGATGGTCTTTAAAGATGTATAGTTACACAGGATGAATGAAATCCTAAATCCCACAGAAGCCTCAGCTACAAGGAAGTCCAAGAAATGTGAGTGGACCAGTCTTGCTATGAAAAAACAAACAAACAAAAAAGCCAAATTGAAATCACTGAAGAAACTGTTAATGTTGAGTTTAACCTCCAGTTTACATAGAATAAGTCCTGACAAGTTATTACAGAGACATGAAGAATACTGAGAAAAGTTTAAGATAAGGCTGGTTATACTTACACTAAGCCAGGCATTCATTTTCCAACTCTGGAGGAATTTTTTCTATGGTTCATGTAATTCAGTGGTTTAATTGTCGGCCAGGGATTCATGTGAGTGTCATGACAAAATCATAGTCATAAAACGAGTTGTATTTCCTTATGCTAAAATACAGGATTCTTGAGATCCACAGTGAGCTTTCTTTAACTATGAATTAATTGGAAACACATATGTTGGGTCGTCCTGTGCATCAAGAACAAACAGAGCTTCCAAGGTTGATTATTTTCTATAGATACTACATCCTCATTGGGCTCTAGCTTTCTACATGAATCTTCATTATCTCCAGTTATTACACAGGAATTTTAGTAACATCTATCACAGGTTAAGTCTGAAAGAGAAACATTTCTACCTCTCCCCTCGGCTGAAAGACATGCTGCTCTGTATCTACAACTGTCAGACTTTTTCTACAAACTCTCTCACAGCTATGATAAAAAAAACTTACATTTGTATGATGGAATCTTTTTTTGATTGTTTGGCATTCAGCGGTTAGTGTTATCAGGCATCTAAAGTCGACCTTCCCTTCCCTTCCCTTCCCTTCCCTTCCCTTCCCTTCCCTTCCCTTCCCTTCCCTTCCCTTCCCTTCCCTTCCCTTCCCTTCCCTTCCCTTCCCTTCCCTTCCCTTCCCTTCCCTTCCCTTCCCTTCCCTTCCCTTCCCTTCCCTTCCCTTCCCTTCCCTTCCCTTCCCTTCCCTTCCCTGCCCTGCCCTGCCCTGCCCTGCCCTGCCCTGCCCTGCCCTGCCCTGCCCTGCCCTGCCTTTCCTGCCCTGCCCTTCGGTATACCCAGTATAGGTTTGTTGAAGTTTATGGTACTACTCCAATTTAAAGAAGTCCTATATTAATTTATACTGTTTTAATTCACACAGGATTTGATGGACCCTAATTTCCAATGATCACTACAGTGACAGATATATTGCAGCTATTTTCTTTGCAAGCATAAGGTCACCTGAGGGCTCATATTCTATTACTGTTTTATATGTGTTGGGAAATACTGACTTTTTAACAGCAAATAATCACTTCATGAAATTTAAAATTGGCATTTGTTTTTGGCTAGTTATGCTCCTGTTGCCTAAGGCTAGATCTTGTTCTCATTTCAGTCAAATGGAAACTAGTCAGTTCCATTCTTCGAATTGTCTGTATTAATACAGAGCTGCAATATTTGGATTGGGACCGAACAAAATAATTATTATTGAAAAGGAAAATGTTCCCCTGCTTTTTATTTTAGGAAACACTAATTAAAATAATTTTCCTGGATGTATTTTTGAAAACCTAAATTTTTTGATGAGTTAATTTGCCTCTTCTTCCCTAAAATTACTGTACAATAACACTCACACAATTTTTGTTTTGCTGTTATGTTTCCTTGTAAATTTTTTTTTTCAAGAAATAGTGATTATTGTATTCTTCATATTGCATGGGAAAGAGGTCTCAATTACTCTACCTTTCCTTCTGCTAAGTGAATCTGTAAAATGTATAAAGAAATTTTCATTAGCATTTCATAGCAATTTGAGAGCATACAAAGGAAGGATTTTAAGGATATGATCAACCCACTTCAGGTGTTTATCGTGTAAATACTGTATGAGCTAGTTGTCTAAATTTAATTAAGAGGCAGTATTCAGAAACAGACGCTACCAATGTGCAGTTCCTCTGACCTCCATTTAATAGCTGCATTTGGATAAGATGCATGACACAAAATGCTTGTTCCTCTCCATTGATTATATGGGGAATCTAAATGATAAGCAGAAATGTAAGTATTTAATTTGTATACATCCATAGTATCCAAAGAACCATCCTACTTTAGATGTTCATATGCTGCATTGCAGTCTGCAGAAAAGGGATCTACTTGCTATTTAGCAAGTCAGTTCATCTTTCTGTTCTGAAGATGACATAAGTATAAGGGACTTCAGAGATGAACTAGCTTGCCAATGTTACTAACACTATTACTAACACAAAAGATATAAACAGCCAGAATTTATTTTCTCACATATTATTCTGCAAACTAGATCACAGAAATACAAAAAAAAAAAAAAAAAAAAAAGCCTTCAAAACCGGTTCATTACTGTTGGACTAAATCACTTGTATCACAGAAATCAGTTCAGTCCATTTAAGGACATTGCTGTGGTAGCTCGTATATATCTATTCTTTTAGAAAAGCAGTAGTCATATACTGTGTAAATGGCAAAAAAAGAATCTGCTTTAAATTTTGAAAAATTCAGATATAGATAGATTTGATGACAGTCTATTTTTAATCATGATACGTACAGACATATTAGCAGTGTCTGGAGAGATATGAAACAATTTATATATGACTTAAGAAACTCTTCAGGCCAATAGTTTTTCTAACTTCCACTAATAACTTCTGGTTATTTCTCTAAAAACAAACAAATAATAACACATGCTAATAGAATATTTATATAAAGAAAAAAAAATTAAGGGTGGAAGAAAATATACCATTAACATTAGAAAGTGTATTTATTTGAAACTGCAAGGACCTAAATCTTATTATAGAGCATATGCCATGGAAATCAGAACCCTCACACTTGGAAAAAGGCTACATATCACTTTCAAATGGTTACTAACACTGTATAATATTACTTTATGTAATTTCACTTGACTCGATTTAAGAAGATTTACTTGGGAGAAAATAAATGGGAACATTCCTAAATATCCTTTTCTGATTATATTACATTCTATGATGATTCATTAAAAAAAAGTCCATAATTCATAAGAATTTTGTAACCATATTTGCCCACTCGTATTTACAGGCATAATTGCTCCAATTATAAAAATTTTTCAATTATATGCCTAATAATATACGGAAAGGTTCCTATAAAGAGTGAAGAGCTGACTATCACATGAAAACACAGCACAAATGAACTGTTTAGAAGCTTTCAGGTCTTCTCCACTTATGTATAAAAGTGTAGGTTATGCCACATTGACAGAGGAATTTAAAATTTTCAATTTTGGTTGATTATTTTTATGTTTGTTTTAAATAATGATGATTGATGATGGTGATGATGGTGATGATGATGATGATGATGATGATGATGATGATGATGATGATGATGATGATGATAATCATAATAATAGTAATAATAATAATTTGTTATATGCCTCAGTTTCCTTCATTTACTACAAGAATATTTTACCAAAAATAATCAGACAGACAGACAGATAGGTTGATTGATTGATTGATAACTGAAATACAATAAATTGTTTCAAGCCTCAGAAACCAATTGGGTTCAAACTCTGGGTAAAATTTCAAGTTTTATTTTATTTGAACCTATTCATCCACTCTTAACTGAAAAATAGGTTGATAAAACATCTAATTTGAGATATGCATAAATTGTAAAATAGTAAGAGTGAAATATATATTCTGTAGTTCCTGACAGAAAAAAGTCTCACATATGGCTTAGGCTAATGGACAATAAATTTATTACTAGAAGAAATTACAAATGTTGCTGAACATGGTTATGACATAGAGATGAATCAAAATATAACAGAAATATGAATAACAGAACATTTCATCTGATATTTTGCAATAGTTATCTTGTTGGAGGAAACTGTGAAGCTTGATTGAACAAAAGATAAAGTTAATACTACCTAATAAGAACAGACCATTATAGATCAGTGAAACTGCAAAACAGCATTATATGACAAGGGGCAAGTCACATTATCTAAATTAACATTTTTCCAGCATGAACAAGAAGGGCCACTGTAGGAAAATGAGAGCTAAATAGTGTGGCCTGCATTTAGTCAACCTGAAGTAATTATTAATTTATGGTTGTCTGTGATTTTAATGAAAATGAAAGCTGAGAGGAAAGAATTGAGAGAGATAATGTGCCGTGAAATTGAGTTTCATTTATTTGGACGCCACTTTTCTTTTTTCTTTTCTTTTCTTTTCTTTTTTCTTTTCTTTTCTTTTCTTTTCTTTTCTTTTCTTTTCTTTTCTTTTCTTTTCTTTTCTTTTCTTTTCTTTTCTTTTCTTTTCGTTTCGTTTCGTTTCGTTTCGTTTCGTTTCTTTTCTTTTTCTCTTCTCTTCTCTTCTCTTCTCTTCTCTTCTCTTCTCTTCTCTTCTCTTCTCTTCTCTTCTCTTCTCTTCTCTTCTCTTCTCTTCTCTTCTCTTCTCTTCTCTTCTCTTCTCTTCTCTTCTCTTCTCTTTTCCTTTCCTTTCCTTTCCTTTCCTTTCCTTTCCTTTCCTTTCCTTTCCTTTCCTTTCCTTTCCTTTCCTTTCCTTTCCTTTCCTTTCCTTGAAAGTGGTAGTAGTACTCTTACACTTCCTTAGTGGTAGTAGTACTCTTCTTTTTCTATCCTTTTAAACTGTCTTCATCTCAACCCATGAGCTTTCACTTTATTAACTGAAAATAAGTATCCACTTATCTCTGTTCTCTAAATTGTGTTATTCCAGTGCAAGGTGCATATGGGGGTGCAAATAAATCTCTAATCTGTGTACTTAGTTGTCCAGGTATGAGACTACTGTGGTCATTAAGACTTATACGCATATTAACACAGAACAGAACCTGAACAAATACACATTGCTATGAAATCAAGGGAGGAAGTCAAGAAGAATCTATGTAATCTTACAGGATGAGAATAGACTGGAGAGTTACATTAAGCACGTGAGACTATGAGTGAAAAGATATTTAGACATGTTTGCTACTAGCCTTTTTCATTGTTTTACTCTATAAATACCAGTTTGCACCTTCAAACACATGAACATTCTTGAATGTCTGACCCAAAATCTTCAGAAATTAAGTTCACTAATAAAGATATATTGTTCACAGCAGATGGGAAAAAAAAAAAACTTATAGAGATTTTTTTTCTTAAAACTAAGATTTCTGATAATTTTCTAATAATTGTGAATACTTTCCTTTCTCTTTCTCAAACTCAAATTTTAAAATCTTTAAAGTAGTGGTACTATGATAATATCCTGTAAAATATTAGCCAGGAAATGGTATATTTCCAAAAGAATTAAGGAGATACAGATGATATGACAAACGCTCATGGATTTTTAAGGATTTATTGTGTTCTAAATTGCCAGGTCATCCCTGAAAAATTCCCATTACTTTAAAATCTACTGAGATTTAAATATTTAAAATATATTATTTTACATATTCTTTCCTTTCTCTACAGTCACATTTCACTTCATTCTTGATAAACATTAATCGGCCTGTTTAGACTTAAAAGTAATTTCTTTTGAAGTTTTGTGTGTTGGTCTGAAGGGAAGTATTATCATTTTCCTTTACGTACACAAACAATGGTGAAGTGAGATATTCACTGCAAATAAAAATAGTCCATTAATAACAACAATATAGAGCACTTACATGAGACTATCTGCAAAGCACTTTACGAACAATAACCAATTAATCTTCTCTAATCACTCAGTGAAATCCATTCATTAACTAATGGATCCCAAATCTTTAATGCAATAATAAATTTCTAACAATATACCTGAGGCTTTTTTTTTTTTTTTTTCTCCAGCTGAAATTCTCATTTCACTGACAGTTATGGTGGCTGAGCAGAAATGTGGGGTGACAATTGCTTGGAGCTAGAGTCTGTAAAGTTTTACTCAATAATTTCAACCCCTAGAGCAACAGGTACCTGGTCTTGACTGACAAAGGCTCGTATCATAACTGCCAAATTAATAATAATGAAAAGAAAGGGACTTGCCAAAGTGAAACTCAGGGTACTTCAGAAAAACAAAACATGAATTCAAAATGTTTATTTCATATTTCTTAAAACCCCTATAAAATGGTATTCAGGATACCTACACCTTATAAATTAGCACTGGAAGTTTTTTGTTTGTTTGTTTGTTTTCTTAAATATCTCTGCAATCCTTGTTAGAGAGACTATTCTTGTGATTTTATGGTATTTTTCACATTATATGACACAAATACAAATGTACAATTCTATGATAAAATTGCTCTAAAGCAAGACAAGGGTAATTGCATTTATAAATGCAATTGCTGGTAACTTCTGCAGCCTATGCAACATCCTTCTGTTCCTTGGAGATACAAGAGATTTTTAGCAATGTCTTCTGACAGGAGATTAGGAATATGAAGTGATATTTCCACTTCCTAAATTTATCCCTCTAGGCTGGGAAGCTTGCAACACATTTGTTTAGTTTAAAAAAAAAAAAAAAAAAAAAAAAAGTGTTCTGAAAATCTATCCAGGATTCAAATGTATATACTCAGTACCTAAAGTTCATTTCAATGTTATTTATGCATTCTGTCCAAGGGTAAAGATATGGTACAGGACTTACAGGACATCTGCTGCAACTTTCCGGAGCAGCAGATGGGGCCTGGATGAAAAACCTCCTCAGCCTTTAAAATGGCAGTTCCCTTTATTTAGGGAAACAAATGCTTTATGTTCTGTGCCTCTTGGCAGGAGCATCTGGTGAACCTCTTGTCTACCAAAGAAGTAAAGGAATGCTCGCACAGCCATGAGATCCTGAGTTTCATATAAATTTTCTAACACTTAAGAGTAGCTGATTTTATGATGTGTTGGTCACAGCTGTATAAGCAGTATCTTCATTTTATCTTTTTAATTCTTTGACTAACATTTGGCCAAAAACTTTTCCCAATTTATTATTATTATTATTATTATTATTATTATTATTATTATTATTATTATTATTATTACTACTACTACTACTACTACTACTACTACTACTACTACTACTACTAGTCCTTTTCTTGTGATCCTTATAAGCAAGTATAATTCTAATCATTGTTCTAGTTGTGGAAATATGTGTAATGTTATGATATAATGTCCCCACATGCAGTGATCTCATCTTTTATTCTTTTATACAATTCTTTCCAAGGACTTCAGTTCCCCCACCCCTCCTGTCAATGCATTCCCTCAGTGCTGCAAGAAAAAAAAAAATCCAAAATTCATTATCACTTGGAGCCAAATTTGGTGTCTCAGAATACTCGGCATTCTTTGCCCAGATCAACAAAAAATTTAAAACTTGACCAGCTAACAGCTGAAAGGCCATATTCATTGTCTATGGTAGTTTAGGCTTAAGAGAGTAAAAAAATTCTTAAAGGTTGTGTTCTACACTTCTATCAGCTTGAATCCCTCACCAAAAATATTACAGCTTCCCATTGCTGGTTGTCTGACTTCCAAAACACACAATTTGAAATACAAACCAGATTCACCAGAAAAAGTATTTTGTGCTAATTTTCACTATGTGTAGTAACATAAAGTAAATATTGAGAAAAAAATACACTAAAACTCTATACATTTTTTGAGCTTCCCATTGAATCACTTACTCTATTGACAGATTATGTCTCTTTTATCAGATTACAATGGACAAATGTTTCTTGTTACTATCTACTTATTGGTTTTGCTTTATGACATTGTGATAAAAGTTTCTAACAAACTTACTATCCTTTTTTTTTTTTTTCTTAGAATATTCTGAAAATTAAAAAAAATATAATAATAAGGAAGTTGACTTTGATATTTAGCTGTTGCAGAGCAAGATTCACACTGGTTTTATTATTTGTGTGCATTTTAAAACAGATTCGCTTTGATGCAATGTAATACCATACAATACAGTAACATAATTAGTCCTGGTAACAGGGATAAAACCCCTAAACCTGTCCCTTAAATTCAGGTGGCTTATTCACATAACAGATATTTATGATCAGTTAATTTTGTAGCCATATGTAAACTACTTATTCATGTTGAATATAATTTATCTACATCTTTTGAATTTTCTAACAGAAATTATAGGTTTAAAAAAATTGAGGAGTGTTCTTGAATATGAAGTTCAGTCTTGTCTTAGCATATTCTGTCGTTATCACTCTCAGTTGCTATTGAAATGTATCCCTACACTCCTCATGTAGGGAAGTCTTTCCTTTTCCTTTAATGGTACATACAAATATTTCCTAAACTCTTTGGAAAAGTGCTATTGGATAGCAGTGTATTCTATATAAAGCTTAGAATTCTATATAAGGCTTAGAGTTATAGAAATAACTCTGAAAGGCGTATAATTTAACAGAATTGGATAGGTTTACAAAACTATCTTTCACAACTCAGCACTTAGTTCATGTGAAAAGTCTTTTACTTTTTCATACCTTTTCTAATATGCACCTGTACATTTGGGGTTCTGTCAGTTGCCCACACAAGGACAAATAGTAGCATCTGAAATACTCTAGGCATTGAAGATATCTATGTAAAATGACAGACATAACAGAAAAACATTGGGAGATTTATGCACTTTGAACAAGTTACTGGTATCCAGGAGGAACAGGTTAAGTCAGCCCTAAAGATAGAGATGTCTGTATTGGGCAGCTGGATTGGGTCTTGATATTCATCCTTGATATCCATTAGACGTTGAAAATACTTAGATATCTTAGTCTCAAACTATTTTCCATCTTTAGCACCTACATTCATGATATAGTACAGAGATGCTGGGAGAGAAACTGGATGCCCACTTTGGTAGGATGAAGTTCTACACAAGCCAACTGGCAAGTTGTTTAGAGCTGAATAAAGGACCACCACTACCTAGGCTGAGGACAAGAATGAACTCTCAATACATCACAGAAATAGTGGACAACCTGATTTTTAAGACCTTCGTGTGGTATAAAACAAATACGTTTCATAGTTTCTAACACTGCTTAATTGCTGACACTTCACACTCAAAGCCTCTGTTTTGACCAAGAATACAAGCTTGATCAGATCAATGCTACATCTCCCTTTGTTCACTCTGAGATGGTGTTAGGTCTTTTAATCATTATGCTGCCATTGGTTCCTGCTTTGTCATCTGTTGTGTTCCAGGACTTATTGATTTATGTACTCATATAATTATAATACAGTTTACAGTCCACAGGTTAACCTTTCCTCTTTATATAGTCTTTAAGAAACTGGGCTGACTGTATGATACAAGTTATTAATTAACCTTGTTGTGATTTTAACCATCAGGCAGTTCAGTGCCACACAACTATTTGCTCACTGACACCAGTGGGATGGGGGAGAGAATCAAGCAAGGTAAACATGCAAAAAATCATCAGTTGAGATGAGAACAGTTTAATAAGGAGGAAGAGGCGGAGGAGGAGGAGGAGAAGGTGGAGGAGGAGGAGAAGGAGAAGGAGAAGGAGAAGGAGAAGGAGAAGGAGAAGGAGAAGGAGAAGGAGAAGGAGAAGGAGAAGGAGAAGGAGAAGGAGAAGGAGAAGGAGAAGGAGAAGGAGAAAGAAGGAGAAGGAGAAGGAGAAGGAGAAGGAGAAGGAGAAGGAGAAAGAAGGAGAAGGAGAAGGAGAAGGAGAAGGAGAAGGAGAAGGAGAAGGAGAAGGAGAAGGAGAAGGAGAAGGAGAAGGAGAAGGAGAAGGAGAAGGAGAAGGAGAAGGAGAAGGAGAAGGAGAAGGAGAAGGAGAAGGAGAAGGAGAAGGAGAAGGAGAAGGAGAAGGAGAAGGAGAAGGAGAAGGAGAAGGAGAAGGAGAAGGAGAAGGAGAAGGAGAAGGAGAAGGAGAAGGAGAAGAAGGAGAAGGAGAAGGAGAAGGAGAAGGAGAAGGAGAAGGAGAAGGAGAAGGAGAAGGAGAAGGAGAAGGAGAAGGAGAAGGAGAAGGAGAAGGAGAAGGAGAAAGAAGGAGAAGGAGAAGGAGAAGGAGAAGGAGAAGGAGAAGGAGAAGGAGAAGGAGAAGGAGAAGGAGAAGGAGAAGGAGAAGGAGAAGGAGAAGGAGAAGGAGAAGGAGAAGGAGAAGGAGAAGGAGAAGGAGAAGGAGAAGGAGAAGGAGAAGGAGAAGGAGAAGGAGAAGGAGAAGGAGTGATGCACAATGAAGTTGCTCACCACCAGCCAAAAAACGCCTAGTCAGTCCCCAAGTAAAGACAGCCCCCAGCCAATTCACCCCAGTTTTATTGTCAAGCACATCTCCAAGCTTCTTGTGCACCCCCAACTTCTTTGCTGGTGGGGCAGCATGAGAAGCTGAAAAGTCCTTGACTCAGTGTAAGCACTGTTCAGCAAAAAATAAAACATCAGTGTGTTATCAACATTAATTTCATCCTAAACTAAAACCCAGCACCATACCAGCTACTATGAAGAAAATTAACTCAATCCCAGCAGAAAAAAAAAAGGACATCTGCTAACACTTCCAGTGAAAGTGTAATTTATATTTTTTTCTATGTATGTTCCATTTAATTATGTCTAAATATGAATGAAAGAGACTTTAATTTGTTGTTTTTATTGCTATTCTCAAAATAAATAAGTCATTTGCTATTCCCACACCCATATCAATCCAGCACAACTGCATTTGAAACTAGCAAATATACATGACTACAATGGACTCTCATGCGTACCTCTCAGATTTCAGAGCTTCATATTTATAACAGAAAAGTGTGCAAATACTGCTTTACTTAATTATCTTATTTCTACCACTTTTCCCTTTCCCTTTCCTTTTCCCTTTCCTTTTCCCTTTCCCTTTCCCTTTTCTCTTTCCCTTTCCCATCTCTTTCCCTTTTCCCTTCACTTTTCCTTTTCTCTTTCCCTTCCCATTTTTTTCCTTCTTTCTCTTTCTCTTTCTCTTTCTCTTTCTCTTTCTCTTTCTCTTTCTCTTTCTCTTTCTCTTTCTCTTTCTTCTTTCTCTTTCCCCCTTTTTCCTTTTATATCAGGCCAGGAAGTATTATCACCTGTTCTTTTATGTCATCCAGCCTATTTTAATATTTTTTTTTTCAATCTCTTAAATCAAGCTTTAAATTCATGAACATTTACAGATTATTTACCCAGGTTTGAGACTACTGAAGTTCCTCAGGCAACCTCACACAAGAGGGATGATTATTTGGAAAGAAACTATGAGGTACTCTGATTAAGTCTAAGCACTTGACCTTCAAGTTAGAAAGCTGGCTTTGCATAATGTAGAGATGCCTACCCATAATACACACAAAACCAAACATTTCTCTGAAGGCTACTACATATATGTCTGTGTGTGTACGGTTATGTATGTATGTATTTATTTATTTTGTCATCCTCTATAAGGCAAATGCAAGGGAAATATTCCCAGAAAAATATGTTGGGCAACTTTTGCAAAACAGAAAACAGAAATATTTAGATAATGTTGGTGCCATATTTCAAGGCTCAACTACTACATTTTGACCAGCTTTTGCTAAAAATAAAGTTCTTGTTACCAGGGGCATTCTTCAACTAGTTTCAATTTCAAGTTCCCAGCAATGTTCACTCATATTACAGCTTCTCAAATATAAATGTATTAACCATTCTATGGTTGCTAGAAGTTTGACTTGAAGCTTGAGATACATTTTCAGATGGAAGTTTAATAGAATTTCAAATGTCTTATTTTTTTCTGACACATATAGAATGGATGAGAATAGTTTTAATGACACTTGTAAGAATTTTTATCTTAGGAGCTCAGTCACTAAAATGATAAAATATTTCCAAAAGCTGTAAAAAAAAAAAAAAATCAACAGTTTTAGTAATGTGATAGTCTTATCAAAATAATACTAATGGAGAATACTCTGAGAGCATTCTATGATAATGTAACTTTTAATATTCATTTAATGTTTCTTTTTTAAAAGTAGAGATCTCATTATTATTGTAGTCTTTCTTCACCTTAATGAAGCTGATAAATACTTGTATCAAGATAGTGAAAATAGTCATAGTTCATCATATTTTTTAGATGCATCTTCAAAAAGATGAAGAATTTGGGGGGGAGGGGGAAAGAAAGGATTCTGTGGAACTTTTTAAATAAAACAGTGTCCAAAAAAATAATAACAATAAAAATAATCTTATCTGCATTTACTCTAAAACGCAGAAGATTCAGTCTTAATAACCAATTAAAATATATAGAGTAAGTGAGCTCAGGAATCAGTGTGTATCCAGCTTGCGTTTTAACTGTAACAACTGCTGTTCAGAGATGGATCCCACTAGTGTGAGAAATTGTGTACATTGAGAGAATAACACAGCATGTGATCTAAAGATATAACCTGATAGGATTAGTTGGTGTTCACCAACATGACAATCTATTTTTAATGGAACACGTTGATTAGGAAATGTAATTTGCTTGGGTTTATGTACTTCTTGACTGAATATGACTGTCTTACCTGAAAGATCTGTTTTTGTTGTTCTCTGTTTCATGCCTGACAGAATTTTCAAGCAGAAGAGGAATAAGATTAAAACATTTAATTTAATTTACATTAACTTTTTTGGAGTGTTTGTTTATTTTCAGATTAAAAGTTCACACTTAGAAATGCATTCTTCATTTCTTAAAATGGTTGAAACAAAATATGTAGTGCACATAACAAGAATGAACACCTCTATGCATTTGCTCATATAATCAACTCCAGTGTTACAATGCTTCACATGTATTTGTATGCATCTCTGTATGTATTATATACATACATATATATATGTACAGTAATATATTTTAATCATATGCAGGAAAATCATCAAATCATGTTCTCCCCTGGATACACTCTGATTATAGGTATTGATATATAAATTCTTACCTGTAGTCACTTCTTCACTAAAATTAAAATAAAATAAAACAAAACAAAACAAAACAAAACAAAACAAAACAAAACAAAATAAAATAAAATAAAATAAAATAAAATAAAATAAAATAAAATAAAATAAAATAAATAATACAGAGGGTAAGGAAAATTCTGTAACTTCATATAACAGTATCATAACAAGTTATCAACTTTTATGCATCTGCTGCTGCTAATGAAATAAATTAGTGAAAAAAAAAATCAAAACAGTGGTGCTTTGAGAAGAAGCTGTTCTATCAACTATCACTGAGATTCATCTGGAATTCTGTTGCATGGGGAAAAAAAAGAATGTATTGCCTAAGAGGTCATGGAGGGGGTGAAATTATATGTATTGTACTGTATTTAGACAAATTTTAATATTACTTATAGTATCTGTTTATAAGTGCATTACAAATCTGGAATGAATGCTATTAATTCTTAGATCTGTCACCTAGAGAAGCTCTTACACCTATTTAAAACTGAAATAACACAATTATTAATAAAAATAGTCTGTAGTTAGAATGGAATGCAAAACTGATTTGTGCACAGAAAGAGGTCTGTTTTTCCTCAAAAGTATATTCTTAAATAAGAAAGAGTTGGAAATAAAAAGGAAACTGCACCTTGAAGTGAAAGAACAGGAGCAGATGTCCTTTAGCTGTGCGTTTTATTGATTTATAAACACTCAGTCAGGCTACCTCATCTCTGCAGAGTAATTTAGATATGGGAAAATATCTGTGAAATATATTGATTGCATTATTGATTGAAAAGCCAATTGCTGTTGCACTCCTGTTTTACCATTTAAGTCCTGACACATTTTGACATATGAGCCAGCTGTGACTACTGCCTCGATACTGCAATGAGATAATGTGAAAGCTGTCATAACCACTTCTGTGTCAGCTTCAAGAATTTACGGTGTACTAGTGCTGCTGTTTAGCTTGTTTCTTAACCACCTTAATAATTAGGGTTTGTTAAAGCTTTTGCTGTTGCACATTTGGTTTATATATGTGCTGTTTTTATGTTTTCTTTCACACTGGATTGATACATCATGAACAAAAGAAATGTTGAAACCAGGCTGTTATTATTCAGAGCTTATACACATGGGGATGATTGCTTCTGCTCAAATATTTTTCTACTCTCCTTGAGGAATTTGGATTTTAGAACATTTCACAGGGGAATTCTCACTTGTTTCCAGATCAGTTTACACTCAGCAGCAATAAATCAAGAGAGGACAGGAAAAAATCCTCTACAGCCTATTAACAAGTCTGTCATTTATTTTGAAAATTTAAATTGGGAAAACCCAATGAAAGGAAAAACATATAATATCATATGTATATTTAATATTTATCATACTAAAATAATTTTATATTTACTTATACACCTGCAGTTGAAAGTAAAATGGATGAACATACTTAAGATCTTATCGAATCCTCGTACATAGTGGTAAATAAAAACCTGTTCCTAAAAAAGTCTTTGAAGAACAAAAGAAAATTTTCCTTTAACAGCTTAACAGTTTAGCATGGCATAGACTGAATTATACAGTTTAATCACCTACATTCCTACTCTTATCAGTGAAATGATAAGGCATCTTCATAACAGTTTTAACTAATTTCTTTGATGAAATAGTCTATATGGACTTTTTGTTTTTCTAAAGGAGGTTGATTATATAGTTCATTCTTGAACTCTCTCTTGCTCATTTTCAGTTGTTCATTTCCCGATCTTTTGACCAGATCCAGATCTTCAACTGCAATCCATGTGGGACTTCCCCTGTGCTCTGTTAGAATGGCATTAATTTAGATGGTTTCTGTACATACTTGAGGATGCACATTGGTAGATCTCACTGCAGGATTGGACTCTAACTTCCATATTTTTCATCATAATACCTGTCTTTATTTCCAGGGTACCAGATTAATTATAGAATGGCTCCGGTTGGAAGAGACCTTAAAGATCATCTAGTTCCAACACCCCTGCATAGGCAGGGACACTTTCCAGTAGGCAAATTGCTCAAAACCCCATCCAATTTGGCATACAACACTTCCAGGGATGGCGCGTTCACAACTGATCTGGGTAACCTGTTCCAGTACCTCACCAACCTCTGAGGAAATAATTTTTTCTTTATATCTAATCTAAATTTAGAGCTTTCAGTTTAAAGCCGTTACTCCTTGTCCTATCACTGATAAAGATTTCCTGATAAAGAGTCCCTCTCCAGCTTTCCTGTAGGCCCCCTTTTCGGAATAAGAAGGCTGATGAACTATAGGTGACCTAAAAGCAGTCTCTAGACCTGCTGTTTGGAGGAACTTCTGAACTTTTTTGGAATAAGTGCCTACTTCTGGAAATGAGTTATGGTCAAGGTGATATGCCATAATTTTTCTTCCCTAAATAACACATGCAATATGCACCAGATTTTCTAAATAATCAGGTCAAAATTACTTACAGTCCCAGAATCTTATTGATTAGTTAGCAGCTCATAGTGGCCCACATGATGAGTCTGCAGAGCAAGTTTATTGTGCTTTTACTTGAAAATAAAATTTCAAGTGTTGAACACCAGGTTATAAGATGGATGGCCATCTATTTCATACTGCAAAACACATATGTGGAAAAATTCTTTTTAAAGCAATGCAAACAGGAAAAAAAAAATAATAAGAATTACTAGGGGGATTAGTTTTGTTTGTTTGTTTTTCTGGGTGATGTTGTAATTCTCTATTATTCTTATCATTAGTATTAACATTGGTATTTATTATAATTAGCAGGTTGAAGCAAAAGATTATCCAGTCATTAGAATTTGACATTGGTATTCAAAATATACCTCAATCTCATAATGATATTTTGGGGAAAAAAAAAAAAAAAAAAAAAAAAAAAAAAAAAAAGGAGATGGTAATATAAAATGTTTTTGGTTTCTCTCTGTTTGCTTTTCAACTGAAAGTAAAGCAGCAATGCCATATCAAGGAACAATTATGAACATTCTTCATTAAATTCACTGTTTTTATTTGCCTTCTTATTTTAGTTATTTAAGGTTTGGCACTGTTTTGTTACATGTTGGGTTGATACCAACCAGCAACCAACCAGCCACCCTGACTCTCACTCAATTCCCTGTCCCGGAGGATAGGGAGAAAATAGAAGGAAGGCTAGATGATCCGTGGATCAAGATAATCGCTATTTAATAAGAAATTAAAAAGCTGTGCACACAAGCAAAGCTAAAACATGAATTGACTTGCTACATTTTATCAGCATGCAGATGTCCAGCCAATTCATGGGAAGCAGCATCTCAGTATGCACAGCAGATACTTAGAAAGACAAATACCATAACCATGACTGTCCCCCTTTCCTCCTCCTTTCCTTGAGCTTTTTTTGCTTAACAGTACATCATATGGTATGGAATATCCCTTTGGGTTGTTTGGGTCAGCTGTCCCTTCCCAAACTCTTGCCCTATTTCCCTTTTTTTTTTTTTTTTTTGGTGGGGGGGGGTGTTGATTGGAGGGGGTGGTGGTGGGAGAAGATGGACAGGGAGAAAGCCTTGACACTGTGCAGACACATTTCGGCAATAACCAAAATGTTGTTGTCTTATCAGCACTGGTTTTTTTATTTTTTTAACTATAAATGCAAAGCACATTATCATACCAGCTGCTATAGAGAAATTTAACTCCTTCCCAGACAGACCCAGTATATGCAATAAGATTTTTCTTATGGACCAGCTGATAAGACATATTACATTTTTACTTCTAGTGCAATAATGAGAAGCGAAGCAAGGTATAGAATCTTTAAGATCACAATAGTTTAGTTATCAAAGTGTAATGCTAGGCAAAGGAAAACTGGAAACAATCAATGCATGACTATGTCGTGGGTGTTCTAGGGCTGTTTGGAGCTCAGTTGATACTGGGATCCCACATGCTGGCCAGCTTCAGAAAAGGGTTGACATTTTTAATGGTATTAGCTAGTATGAATCAGAAAATACAGTATTACTTGTCACTGCAACTTTTTGCACAAGACTCTTCTGAGAGTACCCTCGTGCTTCAACTGCATGAGTTCTTCCTCCCATTGTTAATGTTTTGCTCTTTCATCCCCTGATTTCATTACTACCTTGGTAAGACCATTTCTGGACTTTTGAAAGAATTGTTTCACAAAGAATAACCCTTTAAATAGTTTTGGGTAGTGTCTGATCTAAAATTTACTTCAAGGACTAAGACAGGCATCTAGAATATTAAGTGCTTTAGATTAAAAATAAGTAAATAAGTAAATAAATAAATAAATAAATAAATAAATCTCTTCTATTATTTCAGTCATCAGACTGCCTTTCCATGAAGTAACCTGAAAACTTGCAGATCTGCCATTTCATTGGAGACCTATATATTGTTTCCATCCCCTCTGAGGAACACCCTTCGCAGATCACTGTATTGGGTTTATGTGGCAAGGTTTTGGTAGCAGAGGACTGCAAGGGTGGCCTCTGTGAAAAGAATCCAGAAGCTGGCCCATGTTAGATAAGGGCCAATTTCAGTTGGCTCCAAAGGGACCTGCAGCTGGCCAGAGCCGAGCCAATAAGTGATGTTGTTTGTGCCTCTGTGAGAGCAGAATTAAGAAAGGGAAAATAAAAATATATATAATAATAAAAACCTGCCGTATAATAGCAGCTGGGAGAGTGTGGAGTGCCCTGCAGACACCAAGGTCAATGAAGAAGGAGAGGAGAGAAGGTGCTCCAGGTGCTGGAATAGATTTTCCCTGCAGACTGTGGAGAGACCCATGGCAGAACAGACTGCCCCCATGCAGTCCATGGTTCCCACAGTGGAGCAGATCTCTATGCTGCAGCCTGTGGAGGAGCCCCCAGTGGAGCAGGTGGATGTGGCCTGGAGGAGGCTGCAGCCCATGAAGAACTTCCAGAGACAACTTTCTGATCTAGATAAGAAGTACTTGGTCAAAAAACATAACGTCATAAGCAACAAGTTAAATCTATCTTATATTGCTTTCTAGCCCAGATCCACATTATGTTACAGATTCATCTTTAATGTGAAGAACACATTGTGTGCTAGATTAATCTTAACTACCTTGACACCTCACTTTTGTCAGAAAAATATCTTTAAGTACTTAGTGAAAGGGATTTCCAATAAGCAAATAAGATCTTATGTGGACAGAGCTTTCTTTGTGAAGGTTAACTTTTCTCTTTCCATACCTCATTTTAGCAGTATAAACTATCTCTTTTCCTATATAAAGCAATTAACTCAGGTAGCAGGAATTCAGATTCACGTCCACAACTGCTGTTGTTTCGAACACAAATGTTTGTTGTTGGGAATTGGATGTAGAACACTGAGAATAAGAAAAGTCTCTTGACAAGCTGAATTCATGTTTGAACAAGGAGAGTGTTGTACTTCAGAGGTGTATATCTAAGGCACACTACCTCTTGGGATGACACAGCCCATAGTCTATTTTTTTTGCTGAAGGCTGTGCCTAGAGGCACGATGAAGTCCTGAGGGATGGAATATAATCTGAATTACAACAATTGTGTTGTGTGTTGGTTCCCAAAGCTTGTACACCTTCAGAGCTTTAGAGCGTTCAATGTATTTTATTAGAAAAAAAAATATGAATCTTCTGAATGAAATCTGTTGTTGGGGTAAAAAGGAAGATATGTTACTTTTTGTGACTACAGAATTATTTTCTGAGTGATACTAGGAGTATGATGTTCTTTTTTTTTAAAAAAAAAAAGTGGTTTTTGTTTTTTAATTTTTTTTAAAGTCTGTAACACTTTAAAAAGGCATATTCTTTTGTGAAAAAAAAAAAAAAAAAAAAGCTTCTTACAATATACAAGAGATCTAAGCTGGCAAATACACTACATGTAAGAATATACATATAATAAATAATAATGGTACAAAAATCATTAAGAACATGTATGGAGATAAAATAAGATATAATATAGATAGATAATATCAATTCTTTCAAGTATTTTAATGAATAGTAACATAAGATGAAATACTGCTGCCTACATTTGGGGTTGAACACAGATTAATATAATGTCTTTCAAAAGTGGTTACAATAGAACCAACTACTACGACTGAAACAGTCTGTGCAAAAAAAAATGAGGAAGGCCCAACATCCACATCTGTTTAAAATAAGATTGATCAAGAATATTCAAAGTTAATACATGAAAATAAAATTTCCTATCTGGCCTGTATGATCTAAAACTTTTGTCTTCAGAATATCAAGCTCCTTCTGAGTTAACTTAATCAGTAACTCCATCAATAACTACTTAAAGGCAGAAGATATGAAGATACAATTTTAATAAAGAGTACAGTCTGCATTGTTTGTTTGTTGCTTTATTTGTTTGTTTGTTTGTTTGTTTGTTTGTTTGTTTTTCCCCAGCAATTGCATTTTATGACACTTATATGTATGCTACAGAGGTTTTAAGGGAAGCTCAAATATGCCATTGGTGAAAGTATTGAATTTAAAGTATTTATTGTTCTGCATTTGCAATAGAAACACCTTCCTCTATAAAGAATCACGTAGATATAGAGGGGAAAAAAAAAAATAAATAAATAAAACAAAACAACAGTTACTTAATTTTTTTTTTTTTAACATTTGAAAAAGATTCATTTTAAACCAGCATGTCAATGACCAATTGAAAGCCACTAATGAAAGCCATAGCAAGTTTTAATCTGTGCATTATGCAATGGACTCTTCTTAACTGTATGTCTACTAAACGTATTTCGTCATGAAAATCACAGAATCACAGAATCACAGAATTTCTAGGTTGGAAGAGACCTCAAGATCATCGAGTCCAACCTCTGACCTAACGCTAACAGTCCCCACTAAACCATATCCCTAAGCTCTACATCTAAACGTCTTTTGAAGACTTCCAGGGATGGTGACTCCACCACTTCCCTGGGCAGCCTGTTCCAATGCCTCACAACCCTTTCGGTAAAGAAGTTCTTCCTAACATCCAACCTAAAACTCCCCTGGTGCAACTTGAGCCCATTCCCCCTCGTCCTGTCACCAGGCATGTGGGAGAATAGACCAATCCCCAACTCGCTACAGCCTCCTTTAAGGTACCTGTAGAGAGCAATAAGGTCACCCATGAGCCTCCTTTTCTCCAGGCTGAACAAGCCCAGCTCCCTCAGCCTCTCCTCATAGGACTTGTTCTCCAGGCCCCTCACCAGCTTTGTCGCCCTTCTCTGGACTCGCTCAAGCACCTCGATGTCCTTCTTGTAGTGAGGGGCCCAAAACTAAACACAGTACTTGAGGTGCGGCCTCACCAGAGCGGAGTACAAGGGGACGATCACCTCCCTGGCCCTGCTGGTCACACTGTTTCTTATGCAAGCCAGGATGCTGTTGGCCTTCTTGGCCACCTGAGCACACTGCTGCCTCATGTTCAGCTGACTATCAACCAATACTCCCAGGTCCTTCTCTGCCTGGCAGCTCTCCAACCACTCATCTCCTAGCCTGTAGCTCTGCTTGGGATTATTGCACCCCAGGTGCAGGACCCAGCACTTGGCCTTGTTGAACTTCATGCAGTTGACCTCAGCCCATCGGTGCAGCCTATTCAGATCCTCCTGCAGAGCCTTCCTTCCCTCAAGCAGATTGACACACGCACCTAGCTTGGTGTCATCTGCAAACTTACTGAGGGTGCACTCAATGCCCTCGTCCAGATCATCGATGAAGATATTAAAGAGGACCGGCCCCAGCACCGAGCCCTGGGGAACACCACTAGTGACTGGCCTCCAACTGGACTTGACTCCATTTACCACGACTGTTTGGGCCCGGCTATCCAGCCAGTTTCTAACCCAATGAAGCGTGCGCCAGTCCAAGCCAAGAGCAGCCAGTTTCTTGAGGAGAATGCTGTGGGAGACGGTGTCAAAAGCCTTGCTGAAGTCAAGGTAGACCACATCCACAGCCTTTCCCTCATCCACCCAGCGCGTCACTTTGTCATAAAAGGAGATCAGGTTCGTCAAGCAGGATCTGCCTTTCATAAACCCATGCTGACTGGGCCTGATCACCTGCTTGCCTTGCAAGTGCTGCGTGATAACTCTCAAGAGAATCTGCTCCGTGAGCTTCCCTGGCACTGAGGTCAAACTGACAGGCCTGTAGTTTCCCGGGTCTGCCCTCCGGCCCTTCTTGTAGATGGGCGTCACGTTTGCTAGCCACCAGTCAACTGGGACCTCCCCCGATAGCCAGGACTGTGCATAAATGATGGATAGTGGCTTGGCCAGCTCCTCTGCCAGTTCTCTCAGTACCCTTGGGTGGATCCCATCCGGCCCCATCGACTTGTGCACATCCAAGTGCCGTACCAGGGTACTGGTACAGGGTTCAGGGTACTGGATATCCAGAGAATAACCAGTATTGCCGCTAAAGACTGAGGCGAAGAAGGCATTAAGCACCTCTGCCTTTTCCTCACCTCTTGTAACTGTTTCCCCCCACATCCAGTAAAGGATGGAGATTCTCCTTAGTCCTCCTTTTTGTGTTGATGTATTTATAAAAACGTTTTTTGTTATCTTTAACAACAGTAGCCAGATTGAGCTCCAGATGAGCTTTGGCCTTTCTAATTTTGTCCCTGCATAGCCTCGCGACATCCTTATAGTCCTCCCTAGTGGCCTGCCCACTTTTCCAAAGATTATAAACCCTCTTTTTTCACCTAAGATCAAGCCACAATTCTCTGTTGAGCCAGGCTGGTCTTCTTCCCCGCCAGCTCATCTTTGGGCACGTGGGGACAGACCGTTCCTGTGCCTTTAAGATTTCCCTCTTGAAGAGTGCCCAGCCTTCCTGGACCCCTCTGCCCTTCAGAACCACCTCGCAAGGGACTCTACCAACCAGTGTCCTGAGCAGCTCAAAGTCAGCTCTCCGAAAGTCCAATACAGTGGTTTTACTGATCCCCTTCCTGGCCTCTCCAAGAATAGTGAACTCCACCATTTCGTGGTCACTCTGCCCAAGACAGCTCCCGACAATCACATCCTCCACCAGTCCTTCTCTGTTTGTGAAGAGAAGGTCTAGCGGGGCGCCACCCCTGGTAGGTTCACTAACCAGCTGCGTCAGGAAGCTTCCATGCTGTCCAGAAACCTCCTAGACTGCTTTCTCTGGGCTGTGTTGTGCTTCCAGGATATGTCAGGGAAGTTGAAGTCCCCCACAAGAACAAGCGCTGAAGATTTCACAGCTTCTGTCAGTTGCCTGTAGAACTCCTCATCCGTCTCCTCATCCTGGTTCGGCAGTCTATAGCAGACCCCAACCAGGACACTAGCCTTGTTGTCCCTGCCGATCCTAATCCAAAGGGACTCAACCTTGTCATTCCCAGCCTCGAGTTCTACAACATCGAAAGACTCTCTAATATAGAGAGCCACACCACCACCCCTTCTGTGCTGCCTGTCCCTTCTGAAGAGCTTATAGCCAGGCATTGCAGCACTCCAGTCATGAGACTGATTCCACCACGTCTCCGTGATGGCAACCAAGTCGCAGCCTGCCTGCTGCATGATGGCTTCCAGCTCCTCCTGTTTGTTACCCATGCTGCATGCATTGGTGTAGATGCACTTCAGCTGGGCCATTACCTTATCCCCCAAATTACATCTAATGAATTTATGAATTTATGAATTCATTAGATGTATTCATCTGGATGTAAGACAATTTACTGTAATTTTTAA